>NW_026606077.1:6347500-6572500 GCF_029834395.1 Sorex fumeus
GCAAGCTCCCTGTGGCATATTCAATATGCCAAAAACAGTAACAACAATTCTCACAATGGAAATGTTCCTGGTGCCCGCTCGAGCAAATCGATTAACAACTGGAGGACAGTGCTACAGTGTTGTAGGGTTGTAGGTGTTTTATTTTTAAAAAAATAGATTTTATTTGGAGGATTTTTAAGGTGTGGGGAGAGAGAGAGAGAGAGAGAGAGAGAGAGAGAGAGAGAGAGAGAGAGAGAGAGAAACACACTCAAGAGAGAACACGGGCTTCTCCAAGGGCGGAGAGAGCCCCTACACACATCCTAGCATTAGACACGAAAGCATGAAAGTCCACATCTCAAGAGGGGAGATGTGGGTGACACATGTGCTCGGGCACCACATGTGCTTGGCCACGTGGGCACAACCAGCACATGAGCTCAGGCAGCGTATGTGCCGAGTTGTAAGTTTTTGGGTTTTTTTTTGGTTTTTTGCTTTTTGGGTCACACCCGGCGATGCTCAGGGGTCACTCCTGGCTTTGCACTCAGGAATTACCCCTGGCGGTGCCCGGGGGACCATATGGGATGCTGGGGATTGAACCCAAGTCGGCTGCATGCAAGGCAAACGCCCTACCCGCTGTGCTATTGCTCCAGCCCTGGGGTTGTAAGTTTTTTAAAAAAATAGATAATTTTCGGAGTGGATAGTTAGATATTAACTTCCTATTATTTCTTATCCTTTCAACCATTCGCATCCTTACTTCCTCCTTGATGTTCCTTGTTGGCAGAAATCTGGTAATTTGCCAGAAGATCCAACTTTTCCCACTCCTTTATAATTGGGTTTTTGAAGATTTTTTAAGTCCTCCCCAACCTGATCACAGAACTTTTCTCCCTCATCTCATCTGAGCCTTCTAGCTAGAGAAATGAGAGGGTTTCTGTGAGGGTTGCTGTCTGCGAAGAGTACTGCGAAGCTTAGTAGCTGGCTGGGAGCTGATGCCTAACGCATCCCAGCATTTAAGCATGAACGTCCATGTCTCAAGAGGCGACCCGTGCTTGGGCACCAATTGTGCAGGACCCTACATGCACTTGGCAGCAACACAGTGACCTGGGATGCACAAGAGCGTGTTTCTGTTCAGGTCCGCTTCTCTGGGGTTTCTCCCAAGCTGCCCCACTGAAGGAAGCCGTTGCTAGGGTGGTTGCCAAGGGGTAGAGTTGGGAGCAGATGATGGTCTTCTTTGAAATTCCTTTCCTGGCCTTTGTTCCTGCTGGAGCTTCTCTCTGAGGGGGGTCCAGCCTTCTCTGGGTGTGCCAGGCTAAGGTCTCATCAGGCCTTAGTTCTCCTGTCCACAAGGTGAACATTAGCTGCCCTGGGGCTAGTTGACGTAGTTACTTCTCAAGAAGTCATTGCCATGGGGGCTTCCCTATCTACCTGCCCCCCCAACCCTCTACAGAAGCTTCCAGTAGCCAATGGACAATGGGTACATTGGTTGGGGGGGAGGGGGGCCGCCCTGTCAAGACAGCAACTTCCCAACATTGACCTGTTCCGGCCACTCAGACAACCAACATTTACCTGCTACTCCTTTGGAGGTGCAGATTCTCAGGGAAGGTCTAAGAAGTTGGGGAAAATCCTAAATTTTAAATTGTAGAAAGAACACATTGGCATGGGCAAGCAAAGACATCAAATAATCAAGTGAGCAGAGATCACTGGGCGTAAAAACCAAGGGCAAAATCTCCTTCTTTGTCCCCTTCTGTCCCCACACAGAGACCCCAGGGGCAGCATTAGCTCTAAGTCCAGCCTTCCAGACTTAGTTGTGGGAGCTGGAGCAAGGGCCTCATTCCCTTGGAGCCTCAGTTTTCTCACCTGTAAAATAGGGGCTGCGGTGGTTAGTTCCAGGTCACTGTGTTTCCCAGAACTGCAAGAGTCACCTGCACACAGATGGATCACTCCTCCCTGGGCCTGAGGCCGCTCTCTGCTCCTAGAATAATGCCCTATGAGCAATTTCGCGTCATGTCTCAGGACTGAGGCTAAGAACTACTTTAGGGCTAGGGAGAGTACAGAGGTAGACACTTACCTTTCATGTGGCTGATTTGGGTTTGATCCCCAGCATCCCTGTTGGTCCCCGGAGTCCAACTCAGAGAGACCCCTGAGCACTGCTGGGGGCGGCAGCCCTTCCTACTGATGTCGGTTGACCCCACTGGTGACTTATGTGAAGTGAGGAAGAGGAAGATGGCCACTTTCTCCCCATCTGCCTCTGCCACCCGGGACACCCAGGGTTACTGGGTTCTTGTCTCGCTTCGCAGAAAAGAATTTCAGGAGTAGACAAGCAGTGAAGTAAAACCGATTTTATTTGGAGGGTTTGAAGGGAAGGAGGAAGAGAAAGTGGGAGAGAGTGGAGAGGAATGTGCTCAAGAGAGAACCGGGGCCTCTCCAAGGGCAGAGAGAACCCCCCCCCCACACACACACACACACACCAGCATTAGCCAGGAAAGCATGAAAACCCACATCTCAAGAGGGGAAATGTGGGGCTGGAGCGATAGCACGGTGGGTAGGGCATTTGCCTTGTACGCGGCCGACCCGGGTTCGATTCTCAGCATCCCATATGGTCCCCTGAGCACCGCCAGGAGTAATTCCTGAGTGCAGAGCCAGGAGTGACCCATGTGCATTGCCGGGTGTGACCCAAAAAGCAAAAAAAAAAAAAAAAAAAGAGGGGAGATGTGGGTGACACATGTGTTCTGGCGACATATGTGCTTGGCCACATGGGCACAAGCAGCTCATGGGCTCAGGTAGCGTATGTGCACCCTTCCTTTGTTGAAGGTGGCTTTTATAGGGTTTTTCCAACCTGCCCCCCATGTGGGGCTTCTACCTAGATAAAAGCCCATTGCTAAGGAGGTTACCAAGGAGTTTGGGAATGGTGATGGTCTTCTTTGAAATTCCTTTCCTGGCCTTTGGTTTCTGCTGGAGCTTCTCTGGGTCTGTTGCTGGTGATAGGTGAGGGTCTTATCTGGCCTTGGTTCCTGTTTTCTTCAAGGTTGACCTCCGCAACGTCCTAGGAAATTTACTGCCATTGCTTTGGGAGGGATTTGCCTTCCTTGTCTGCCTGATGCCGGTGAACCAGAAGGGGCAGCAGCTTTCTATTAGAATGAAAAGATTGAATAATACAGATGCTCAGACACAAATTCCCAGCAGCACATGGTCCCCCTGAGCACTACCCAGTGTGATTCCAGAACAATGTACCAGAAAGTAGCACTGTAGTATTGTCCTCCCATTGTTCACTGATTTGCTTGAGCGGGCCCAGTAACGTCTTCATCGTGAGACTCGTTACTGTGTTTGGTATATTGAATACGTCACAGGTAGTTTGCCAGGCTCTGCCGTGCGGGTGTGATACTCTTGGTAGCTTGCCGGGCTCTCCGAGAGGGGCAGAGGAATCAAACCTGGCTCTGCCGGGCGGGCTGCGTGCAAGGCAAACGCCCTACCGCTCTGCTATCGCTCCAGCCCACTGGAAAGTAGAAGAGAGAAGAAAAGCTGTTCCTGAAGTGGGGAGGAACTTAGTATAGGACGAAGTTAGCTACGGCTCTTTTTGTGAGGTTTTCAGAGGAAAGCCGCTACACGGGGGACGGGCTGGTTTGTCTCTCTGTTCACCTGCCCCAGGCATTGACCATTATCTTGGTCTTGTGACTTCTAGTTCTGGGACAGAACAATGTGGTCCTGGGCAACACCAGGAATGTTAGAGATAGGGCCTTGGGGGTGAGGGGAGGTAGGTTGGTGGAGAAAAACAGAACTACTGGCGAGGGGAAACTGGGGGCTCCCTTCTTGTTGGCAAGGGGAAACTGAGGCTTCCTCTTTCACCACCCCCAACTGTCCCCAAAGGAAGCTGCTTTGCTGCCTTTGTCATTGGGTGCACTGTCTCCTGTGTCCTGGATCCCCAGCAGCACCCCCCCTCAATGTTCGCCCTGAAACCCCCGGCCCCCTTGTTCTGCTTTTATCCCGCTGTCCCTGCCCACTATGCCATCTGCCACCTGCTTTTATTCTTCTTAACCTAGCAGGATCTTTTCTTTGTCTATCAGTAGGAAACTGGTCCCAGAATAGTTGTAATCGTCTTCAGCATGTAAATATTTTTCTCTCATTCTAACTTGCTTTTTAACTTGATGCCATAGAGACACGTTCAACTCTTCGTCAATCCTGATGGCTTTTTCCTGGGTTTGGCTTAGAATGGGCGACCCTGTCTGAGGCAAGCACACCTTTGACTAGTGTCTTCTCCTAGGAAATCTGGGGAAAATGTTTAGATGATGAATCTCCCTGGACCTCATCTTCAGCTTTATTAACGTCTACAACTTACTATAATGGTAACAGCAATACACTTATCACTTTATTTTCCAACTGGGCAACCCATCAACCACGGTTATTTTTCAGTGCTTTGGCAAACCCAGCCTTTCCCCTAGAGTTGAATGTTACTTTTTTGACTTTGCTAATATCCCATAACCCCCACGGCTGGATTTCTGGATTCCTTGATCTGCCTGCTCCCTGTTTTAATGACTCTGCCTTAGCTTGTGTTTTGGTATCTGTTAGGTCAAGTCTCATCTCATTTCTTCCTCTTCCAAAGTGCTCTTGGCCCCCCTCAGGGTTCAATTCCCAGCACCACATGGTCCCCTGAGCACTACCCAGTGTGATCCCCAAACCAGTAAATAAATAGTTCATGTCCATTCTTGTTTATTTACTTTTTTCCCCCCAGATGATCCTTAACATCAGCTTCTCAATTTCTATTTAAAAAATCATCCTGCTAGGTTTCTGTTTGGGAGCATATTGGCTTTACAGATTTAGTTTGGGCAAATTGACATCTCTGGACCACTGAATTCTCCCATTCTGAGCGTGAGTTATCGCTCTATTGATTCGGGCCTTCTTTATGTCCCCAGTAAAGCTTTATTGTGTTCTTACATAGGACTCCGCCCCTCTTGGAGAGCCCGGCAAGCTACCGAGTGTATCTTGCCCGCACGGCAAAGCCTGGCAAGCTACCCGTGACAAATTCGATATGCCAAACACAGTAATTACAAGTCTCACAATGTTACTGGGCCCGCTTCAGAAAATTGATGAACAACGGGAGGATCGTACTATAGTGCTACATAGGACTGGACAGTGCTCATTAAGTTTCTTCTTAGATAGTTTAGGGTCTGGTTTGGTCATTGTGGAATGGGGTATTTTCCCCATTCACGTTCTAATTGGCAGTTGCTGACTGCATAGGAAAGATGGGAGCTTTGATGCTGAAGTCAGTGGGCCCCATGGGTGGCTCATGTGAAGTGGGGAGGAGAAAGACTTTCTCCCCATCTGCCTCTGCCATCCAGGACCCAGGGTTACTAGTTTTTTTGTCTCGCTTCGCAGAAAGGAATTTCAGAGTAGACAAGCAATGAAGTAAATAGATTTTATTTGGGGGGTCACACCCACCACCTGGCCCCCTGGCGCCGTGTAATCCCATCAACGGCCAAGACTCAGAGACTATAAAATCCAGCTCCCGGAAGAGAACAGCACAGAGTCTCCTGCCCTCGCACCTGGCTGTCCTCGCCGGAGCCCCTTGGAGGGGAGTGGGTTGAGTTTCCTCCCTGCCCCGACCAGGGCTCCGGCAGCCGAAGACCTCCAGGACCAGCCACCACCATGCTGAGACCACTCTCCGCACACGTGAAGGTACTGGCAGAGGAACAAAGGCATGCGGGTCCCGGGACTGAGATCTCCAAGCCTACCGGATCGGGGCTGAGCATCCTCCACCCAGATCCTCCAAATTCCAGTAGGCGGGGGTCACACCCACCAACTGGCCCCCTGACGCCGTGTAATCCCATCAGCGGCCAAGACTCAGAGACTATAAAAACCAGCTCCCGGAACCCCGCGGCCGCGACATTTTATTATGACATCTCATTCCTACTTTGACAAACTGGCAGGCTACCGAATGTAGCCTGCCCACACGGCAGAGTCTGGCAAACTCCCCGTGGCGTACCCAATATGTCAAATACCAGTAACAATGATGGGTCTCATTCTCCTAACCCTGAAAGAGCCTTGAATATGGCACTTTTTTAAAAATCTCAGGGCTAGGACGAAGGAGACATTACTGGGGCCTGCTCAAGGCAATCGACAAATAACAGGATGGTTGTGATCATGATTTGGGGGGTTCTTTAAGGAGAGAGAGAGAGAGAGAGAGAGAGAGAGAGAGAGAGAGAGAGAGAGTGTAATAAGACACGGGTTTCTCCAGGGGTGGAGAGAGAGCCCCTACACACATCCCAGGATTAAACATGAAAGCATGAAAGCACACATCCCAAGAGGGGAGATGCAGGCAACACCTGTGCTTGAGTGACCCATGTGCTCGGCCACGTGGACAGGCATAAGCAGCACAAGGGCTTGGGCAGCATATGCCTGCCCTTCCTTTGTTCAAGGTGGTTTTTATAGGCTCTTCTTGGGTTGTCTTGATCTGCAACGTTCTGGAATCTTCTCTGGGCTGAATCACTTAGGTTAATCAGATTAAGGGAGAGGTCCAGGGTTTTTGGAACTTCGTGGGGAGGGGTCCAATCTCCTCAGGGTCTGCTGCTGAAGGTCTTATCAGTTCTCCCTTTTCTTTATCCACAAGGTGGATCAGCCTTAGAATTTTCCTCCCAGAAGTTTTGTTGACCTGAGTTTCATTGCCGACAGCCTCTCGCTGTCTGTCTGCCTACATCAATGCTATCTTTGTCCCTAGTCCCACTGAGGAACCTATTTCGTTCTAACACTTTTCTGTAGCTTAGAAGGACTTGGCACCTCCTTCACGTGCCAAGGGCCCCCTGTCCCAGGATAGCGGTAGTGAAATGCACCCACCTCCCCCACGAGCCCCTGGATGCCCCCTCCCCATCTCTTCTAGTCTTCAGCTTGCTGAATTTGCAGCCTAGTCCTGTGGCTGCCTTCACGCACCATCTCTGGGGACCTAGTAATCGAGTATCATTCCCGTCCTTGCCCCTCCTGTCCTGCCTCAGCTGTCCTTGCTGGGGTTCTCCATGCCGAGCCTCAGGCCAAGTCCTGCGAGGTGGGGAGGGAGCTACAGGCGTCACGCCTCGCACCCATGAGAATATGCACCAGCAAAGTCAGCCTGGGGAAGAGACTTTGCCAGGGGCCTGGAGTTGTGGCTTAGCCCCCGGGGGTCTGCTCTTCCTGCCCTGTCTTTCCCCGAGTTCGTGAGCCCAGTCCTGAAGGGATGCTTGTTCCCTGCTTGCTTTCTGGGGCTCCGTTCCCCACCACTCCCGCTCCTTAGGCCCCAGTGAGTTTCCAACGTGTTTGCACTAGCCATCGGGCTTTCTCCCTGAAGGTGTGGGGAGAAGAGGGAGCTCAAGTAACCAAAGCTGCTCCCCTGGGGGCTCCCTCAGAAGTTCCCCAAGGTGCTTATCCTCAGAGCTAGCGGTGAAACCGGGAAACCAGCTCCCTTCTGAGGCCCCTTCCAAGCCCGCCGCTGTCTCCTGTGTAAGCGAGTGGGCCTTCCCCACCGATTCATATACCACCGGGGTCTCTCTTAGCCGGCGACTCTGAGCAGCTGGGCTGACGGTGGGGTGGCCTGGTCTCTCCGGGGGCTCATGGTCTTTCTTCACCTCATTCTAGGCTCTCAGTTTAGCCAACATTACTAAGAGTTGTTGAAAGATACGGATCCTCAAACACCTCCTGGGTGTTCTAGACGGTGGCCGCTGGTTCTCAGGTCGAGTGCTCCCCTGAGGTGCTCCCCAGCAGTGGGCCAGCCACCTTCCCACCCCGGCAGCTCAGCACATGGCTCAGCCCCTCAACACCCTCCCTTTGGAGATGGCTCCAGAGTCTGAGTAGAAGTCCTCGGTGATGGGTAAGGAGGAGAGGGTGGACGACACATCCATACGTGACTCGTAGCTGCCAGGACAGCGGCACATATTGAGAAAGTCTGTGCCCTCCCACAGAGGCAAAGCCTGTCCTCCCCCCTCGCTCACTGAGGAGCCCAGGGACAGAGGGAGATCACGACAACGGGGCAGGAACCCAACACACAAGCTCAGTGCTCCGAGGATCTGTGTGGGCCGAGGGTCAGTGTGTCCTGCTGGAGGGAAGGCGAGAGCCAAGGGCTGCAGGCGTCATGTGGTGATTCACTTAATCACGTAATCACTTAACTTCCCGTTAGTCGGCGATTTGCTCGAGCGGGCGCCAGTAACGTCTCCATTTGTCCCTGTCGCGTGCTAGTGTAGCCCAATGGCATCTGTTCGCTCCGGGAACATGAAGGGCCTCAAACCGATCGTTCATGATCTTGACGAAGAAGTCTGACCATCTGGTAGGTGGGCGGCCACGCGGTCTTTTGACATCCCGTGGAATCCAGTCGGTAACAGCTCTAGTCCAGCGGTCGTCTTTAAATCTCATTACGTGACCAGCCCATCTGATTTTCGACACCTTGGCAAATGAGACAGCGTCCCTGATTCAGCGGCACAAACTCTTCATGCCGGGACAGGTGACGTCCACAAGGAAGCAATACCTTGAGGGCACCCAGAAGACTCAGCAGAAGCTGGCAGGGCAGACACAAAGTGCGCCCGCCCGTGGGGTGGGGGCCGTGCCCTCCAGCAGAGAAGCCTGTCAGCACCCAGGAACGAGGGTGGGGCTGTGCTAAGGGCGCCCTGCTGTGCCACTTTCCACCAACAGAGGGCAGGGCAGCCCTAGGAAATGGTACTTAATCCCCGGGAGTTCCTCCAAGTGAGCCCTGCCCTGGTGGGGATGGGGTGGGCTGGGAGAACATTCCCTGAGCTTCTTTCTGCCTCCCTTGTTGGGCTCTGGCGCCACTCAGCGAACTCGCTCCTCACAGCCTGTGTCCGGGGTTCTGCGGGGTGTGAGGGAGCAGTGGGAGCCTTTGTCAGCGTTCAAGTCAGAGGAGGGGCAGCTGGTCTTGAGCAGAGAAGTGCTCTCGATGGCAGGGTTGCCAGGCAGCCGGGGAGAGGGACAGAAAACGCACAGGGCTCCTGCTTGCAAAGAAGTACACACACACACACACACACACACACACACGCACACACACAGAGAAATGCAGAAATGCAGAAATGTTTCATTTGAGAATTTGTATATAACACAGTGAACCCCCTCATGCCCACCAAAAATGGCCCCATTCTGCCAGTCTTCCATCTACTTTCTCTCCATGCGGACAAAAAATGTGGGCAGGAAATTTCAATCACGTACAGGTACACACAAACCAGGGAACCCGTATAGTGACCGGCACAGAGAAGGCTCCAGAAGGAACACCAGGGCAGGCTGTGACCACTCCAGTCCACCTGCCCATCCCACCTTCAGATTATTTCGAAATGACATTATTTATAGTTCATTTGGGGGTTATGCCACACCCAGAGTTTCTCAGGAGCTACTCCTGGCTCTGTGCCCAGGGATCCCTCCTGGAGGTGCGTGGGGGACCCCTGTGTGTGCGCTAACCTCTGGCCAATCTCTCCAGCCTCCTAAAGTCTGTGGAGGAGCTTTGGAAAATCCTCACTGCTCACCGCGTGGCCACGCTCATACCTGCTGTTCTTCAATGTCGTTCCTGCCCCGGGGTTGACAGCAGTGGGCAGAGTTAGACCCACGGTTTGGGTAGGTCTCCCTGTAGAGTGGAGAGAAGGCCTTAGAGGGACAGGGGACTGGAGCTGGGCATCTGCAAGGAGAAGTGCCCAGGCCTGGGACGAGATCGAAGAGGACTTGAGCCTGGCCGAGGTGGCTGTGAAGGCTGGGGCCTGGCCTTCTCTCCCTATGACAGGCATGACACATTCTGCCCCTCAACCTCTGAGAACCAGGTGGTGTTTTCTCCCCCAGTCTGGGGCAGGAAGCTGTGACCCAGGGACCCAGAACCGAGAACTGGGGGCTGGGTAAATATCCAGTTGGTCCCAGGGTGCGAAGTCCAGGAGCTAAGCCCAAACGAGGTGCCTGAAGCCAGAGAGACATCTGGTCGACATTGGGGTTGAGAGGCTAGTCACGCTCGCTCTGGGAGGCATCCTATCAGGTGCTGGGCTGGCGGGATGCATGTTTGGGCCTGCGAGCCCCCCTACCCCTGACACAACCTGTTAGCACTGTCCACTGCACCCCGAACCTCAGGACCCTGGGAGTGATGTGGTGAAGAGTGGCTTTTCTCCCGCTTCTGCTCTGTGGCTGGAGGGTCTCCAGGGTGCCCCTTGGGGCCTGGAGGGAGCAAGGGGAGGAGGAGTCCCCTCACTCACCTGTTTTTAGCCACACACCCAGAGTGCCAACCACAGTGCCTTAGCCTTCCTTGCCTGGGCCCGACACTCCCTTGGCGAGGCCAGTGAACTGGGTAGCCCCCCTGTTTGCTATTAATCGGGGAGCTGGCAAGAGGGGTGCCCAACACGCCAGGTCCTGCCTCTGTGGCAGAGAGCAGCTCAGCACCCAGCTTGGGCTGTGCTGACGGAGCCCAGCTGGTGAGGCTGTGTTGTCACTTCCGGTCCATCTTGTAGGAGACGCGTCCTTCCTCCCCACCCTGCCCCAGCTCCCCTCCTCCGTGGAAACCCTCCATGTGTTCTGGTTTGGTGACAGGCCCTGTCTTGGGGACACCTGCCCCTGGAGACCATGGGGCCTCCTGTTCCAACTTGCTGGGCTGCAGACAGGGGCGGTTGTGGGGGCCAGGGGGTGACCCCTTGAGGTGACATGGCACGGCCCTCTGGCCTCAGTTTCTCTGACCGTACAGTGAGGGGCTAGTCCTTGCCTCCTTGGGGCAAGTATGAGGCTAGCAGGAGACCACCTCTTCACCCACTGGGTGCTCTGAAGGGGCAGGACAAGCCTCCTCGTTCTTTGCTCTGACCTCTGGCTGGTGCCCAATCTGCTTCCTTCCCTCCCCAAACTCAGGTGTCGGTGGGGGGCTGGGCCCACCCACTGTGAGGCTATAAAGCTGCACTTGAGGCTTCTCCCTGGAGGGGGGACCCCAAGCAGGGTTCTCAGCAAGCCTGAGATTAGTTTCTCAGGCCTCACTTCCCTCGTGTCCTTCTCCCTAATTAATCACGGCGCCCCCTCTGGCTCCTGCCCATTTAACAGCGCCCATTAGTCGCGCCCTGCCCGCCTCCCTCCCGGACGCCCGGTGGGCCCATCCATCTTCATCACGGGGTCAGAGCTGGGTCCCGGGAGCCATCCCCACCCCCAGAGCCTCCTCGGCCTGATCTGGAGCTCTGAGACAGGAGGGGAGGTTGGGGGTGAGAAACCCCACACCCACACACAGCGCCAAGGGCCCCGTGAGCCTCAGGCACGGGGGCCCCAGGCCGGAGGGATCTTCAGAGTCCTCGTTCCACAGAGACAGACTCTCCTGGGGGGGACCTGCCCATGGGCGATGCTCGCTGCCCCCTGGCCAGGGCTGGCCCTCTGGGCGCTTTCCTCTGCAGCTGACTTCCCTGGAGAGGGGCTGGACAGGGGCGGGGCTTGTCCCCTCCCCCACACCCCGCATCTGGAGGGGCCCTCGGGGCCTGGAGTATCTGGTCCCCACAGCGAGCCTCGGGACTCACCCACCCTGTCCTCCGCAGTGGTGGAAGGGTGGTGACCCAGGCCGCCCAGTCTCCCACCCTCCTCCTCCATCAGATGGGGGTAAGGGAAGAGCCATCACCGCATATGTGTACAAAAACACACACGCATACATATATGCTCACATACAAACCACACACATATACACATATGCACACACAGACCACACACACATACACATGCACATATAGGAACCATACACATGCATACTCGCAAGCGCACACAGACCATACACACATGCACACTTGCACACCCATAAATCACACACATACACATGCATGCAAATAAACCACACACAAACACACATGCACACGCATGCACACACATGCACACACCACACAGACCTACATGCTCACGCATGCACACACACCACACACGCTCACACACGCACACGTACCCCACACATGCACACATGCGCTGACATGCATACCACACGCACGCACACACGTGCATGCATACACACATGCACACACACACATGCACACTCACGCACACGAGCACCACCCCTGGCCTGGCCCCTGCAGGAAGGATCAACAGGACAACCTGCCCAGGTCCCGCTCATCGGTGCTCAGGGAGCCCAACTCAGGAGATGGGCCAGCTACTGCCCTGGTCAGAGCCCTGGACGGGTCCCTTTCTCCGCCTGTTCTGTGTGATCTGGGCACTCAGGCCCCTTCTAAGGCCCTCTGGGTCCTTGCCTGCCCTCACACGGCAGTGGCCTCACCTCCACCAAATGGGCCAGACCAGAAAGAAAAACTCTAGCCAGTGTCAGGGCGGGGCTTATGCTCAGGTGCCAGGAGCAGCTGAGAGATTGGGGGGGGGGGGGGGCGGGGGGGGCCTTGCAGAGCCGGGCCTTCCCACCTGCACCCGCTCAGCCTCTGGCCATGAGATCCAGCTCGGAGGCTGAAAGGCTGTGTGAGCCCAGGCAGGCGTCTGGACCTCTCTGTTTCATAAAAGGGACGAAACAAATGCTTCTGCACACTTCTGCCGGCGACCAGCGAGAGTGTGGAAGCATTCTCAGATCCCCAGAAAAAAGGCCATCTATAAACGGGAGAGATTATTAACAACTTCCAATAATTGCGCTGTCTGTGAACAAAAGTAATGAGGCCCTGAAGTTGGGCTGGGAAAGCAGCCGTCAGCACGTCAGCACGGCCGGCCGCCCTGCGGTGGTGGTGGGGGGGGGGCAAACCAGCCACTAATTATCACCCCCATGGGGGCGTGTGGGAGACAGAGGGGAGCAGGGCCACCGGCTGCTTTGGGAGGGGGCGGGGTCTAGCCGGGCCACCTGGCCGGGAGGGCGGGGCTGGGAACCCCAACTTCTCCTGGTTCTCAGCGCCTGCTGGTGCTGCTGGGCTGGCATGGGGCAGAGCTGGCCTCTCCGCACCTCACCTCAGTTTCCCCATCAGAGCCATCAGGGGACTGTGTCCACACCACTGTGTGCTGTGCCCACTGCCCACTCCTGTCTCTGCTCCTGGCGGGGGGGGGGGGACACTGTATTCACCCCCAGCCTGGGGAGGCTCAGGGCTTAGTGGAATGTGGTCCTAGACTCCATGGGGCCGGGTCTCTGCAGAGCGGGGGGGTGTCACTCCCACCCTCCACCAGGCATGGGCTGCAGGGATGCACGGGGATGAGGGTGCCGCGGTGTGGGGAACGGGGTGCAGGGGTGCATGGTAGGAGGGTGCAGGGGCGTTTGCTGCAGAGATGCGAGGTAGGGGGGTATGGGGGTACAGGGGTGTTTGCTGCAGGGGTGTGGGGTAGGGGGTGTGAGGGTGCAGGGGTGCGCGGTATCAGGGTGCAGGGGTGATGGGGTATGGAGGAGCAGGGCTGCCACTGTGGGGGGGCGTGGGGTGCCGGGTGCACAGGTTATTTGTGGTCCTGGCAGGGGCCAGGGACGGGCCTCCTCGGGTGGGAGTGGGCCTGTGGGGGGTGGGGGTGGGTGCAGCAGCCCCGGGCTCAGCCTGGGTTCCGGAACCTCCCTCAGGTCCCTCTCTGCGGCCCACTGCCCTCATTCTGTCTCCCGCTCAGCACACGCCTATTTTTAACCGTGGCTGGGGGAGGGAGGGCGCGGGGTGGTGTGTCTCCCCTCTCCTTTTGTCTCACGGCCCTTTGCAGGACCCCCTGGGCTCAGCCTCCTTCCAGGGACTTCCAGCCGGCTGGCTGGGGGCTCAGTGCTCCCTTCCTTTCACCCGTGGTCCTCCCCATCCCCATCCGTCCTGCAGCCCCGCCATCTGTCTCAGAGCCACACTGCAGCCTCCCTCACGGCTCCCTGCCTCTGCCCACCCCCACCCAGCCGCCCGCCTCTTCTGCCATGCCTGCTCAGGGCAGGCGGGTGCCAGGGACTGCCCAGACAACAGACACACGCTCCTTCACTCCATCCTCAGACGAGCGATTGTTTCGGGCTCTCAGAGGAAGCGAAGGCAGAGGGGTTTGCAGTTAGCAAGCAGAGGACGGACATGGCTTGTCCCCCTGAACAGAGTCCCCCGGAATGGCCTGCAGGGTCCAGCTCTTCCTGGCCAGCCAGTCTCCACACTCCGCCTGCAGAAACACCTCTAACCGGCCCGTTCGGCTCACTCCCAAGCCCGGGACTCGCCTGCTTCCTCTGGGACTGAGCGTCAGTGTCCTGGCCAGGGAGGTGACCCCCGCCAGACTCTCTTCTGTGGCAGGCTTGGCATCAAGAAACGTGTGTGTATGTGGGGGGGGGGGCATTGCCACAGCCCCAGCACCCAGCTCAGCACGGGGCTCTGTTGGGCCCTTGTGAAATGTCTTGAGTGAAACAGGGCCAGAGAGACACGTGTTTGGCAGTGGCAGCTGGCATCTCCCAACATGGGCTGACGCTCCAGTCCTGGGTGCTTTCATTAAAGTTCCCTCCTTGGGGGTCGGCTCCAGCCCTCTGAGCATAAGCCCTCTGTTTGCTTTGCTCCCGCCCTGCAGTGCTCAGGACTTACTCCTGGCTCTGTGCTTAGGGTTTGAGGGACTCTCTGAGGTGCTGGAGATTGAACTGGATCTTCTGCCTTCCAGGCAGGTGCCTTAAGCCCCGCACGCTCTCCGGCCCTGGTGAGGTTCCCGACAGGAGCCAGGAGGGGCCGCACACCTCTCTCGGAGGGAACGTGTCCTTCAGAGCACGGTCTGAGCACCCCCCTGCCTTGACAGTGCATGGGCACTGTATGGCATGTGGGCACCCCTGTGTGGTGCGCAGACGGGGTAGAGCATGAGCACCCTTCTACAGAGCATGGGCAGAGTAGGGGCATGGGCATACCTTCATGGACATGGGCAGAGTGTCCTGGGGAACCGGCAGCCGCCCGTCCCCCAGGTTGCTGCCCCGGTTCTGAGACCGCTACGGTGCCTTTCCCACAGGATGCCGCGGAGGCTGGTACAGGAGTGACAGAGGCTTGCCGCGTCCCCACAGCCTGCGGGGAGGCGAGTCTGGGCACTCTGCACCCACCGCCAGCACCTGCCTTCGCCCACAGCACTGTCCCGTCTGTTGGGAGGAGGAGGGGTCTCATGCAGCCCTTGTCTCCCCAGGCTGCCTGCCCTTCCCCAGCCCCGCACCCCCACATTCCCGCCTCGGTCCTGCTGCCCCCCGGGCACTCGCGCCCCCCAGATGCTCCCCCCTGTCTGCTCCTGCTCCCTCAGGAGCTGGTCTCAGACCCCACATGACCCTTAGCCCAACAAGGGATCCCACCCTGGCAGGGGCAGAGGACCCGCCTGTAGCACCGTCCAGCCTCACGTGGCTGGGCTCGAGGGCTGGCGTGTGGGTGGTCCGAGCCCCAACTGCCAGCAGAGGTGCGCCAGGCACGTGTGAGGGCTCTGCAGACCCCAGAGAGGGGCAGTGGTGACAAGGGCCCTGGGATGGGCTTCGGGGCAGCGGTGGGGGAGGGGTCTGGGGGACCCCAGGCAGGCCGCGTTTTCTCAAGACCCCACAGTGGGTGAGAGGCGGGTGTCTTGTGCTGTCTCAGGACGAGGGGGTGCTGCGCTGCTGAAGGGGGCTCCTGGGAGGAGAGGGGGCCCCTTGTGTGTGTGCGTGTGTATGTGTGTTCATGTGCGTGTGTGTGCATGCGTTGTGTGTGTGTACGTGTGTGTGCATGTGTGCCTGTGCTTGTGTGCGTATGTGTGTTTGTGTGTGCATGTGTGCGTGTGTGTGCACGTGTGTGTGTGTATGTGCCTGTAGGAGGCTGGGGAACGCTGCCTCACATGCCCTCTGCCCCTGGTCGGCCTCGAGGGGCCCCCATCTTTCTCATCTGAGCTTCTGCAAGTGCTCATTAGGGAGCTCCCTTCCCACATGCTGGGCCCACACTGTCATTATGCCCATTTTGCAAATGGGAAAGTGGAGGCGCAGAGGTTCATGGCTGGGGTTTGGGGCCCACCCGGCAGGCTGGCAGGGACTGGGCACGAGCCCTGTCCAGGCCTGGGGACTCTGCAGGGAGCAGGCTTCTCCCCTCGCAGCCCCTCCTGGCCGGAGCGGCCCTGGGGCAGGCGCTGGCTGCCCGAATCAGACTCGGCTGCCATCCCACCCTGTGGGAGAGTGAGGAAGGGGGCCTGAGCGCGGGTGTCCCCATCCCACAGATCCAGGGACCCCCGGGCACTCGGTTCTGAGTCGCGACTGCCCCCCCGTCCCCCAAATGAAGGTAGGCTCCAGGCCCTGTGTGTGCCGCTGCGCCCAGCTCTCACAGGCGTGAGGAGGCATCTCCGGGGAGGGGTGGGGAGGCCAGGGCGGCTGCAGGGGGCGCCATGGTGGGCGCGGGCCCCTGACGCTCGTCCCCTCTCTCCTCTCTGCCTCCTCCCTCGTCGCGGCCAGCACGTCCTCCGTGGGCAGCGGTGAAGACTGGCCTCCAGCCAGCACCATGCCACAGTGCGTGGGTGCTGTGATTGGCGGCAGTAAACAGCGTGGCAGGGCAGGAAGTGGTGCCCGTGGTGCAGCCGGTGGCACTGAAGACCCAAGAGTGTGGCTGACACCCCCCGCAGCCTCCTCCGGGCATGCCTGGCTCCTGGAACTCTGACCCTCTGACCCTCATGGAGTCGGTCAGAAGTGATTCTCCGACAAGTGGCAGCCACAATCCCGGAGCTCTGCCAGGCGGAGGTGGCCTCTGCGGAGAGCGGGCACTGGAGCCCCCACCTTGGCCTGCAGCCGCCCCGCCCGTGGCCCTGGGGAGCCGTGTCCCCGAGCCCGTGTGACCTCTGTGCCCACTCTAGCCTGGCATCTCCAGATGCCATCGTGGGACGGGCGGGTGCTGTGTCGGCAGAAGTGGCAGGTGGCTCCGGGTGACCGCCACGCTCCTCGCCTCCACCTGAGCAGAGCCCGCACGCCCGGCCTGCCGCGCGCCTCCTCGGGCCCCTCCTGGGTGGAGGTCGGCCCGGCCCGGCCTGTCTGAGTCCCTGTTCAGCTCTAAGGCTCCTCCAAGCCCGGAAGCTTTGCTCCCGCCCGGGGTGTGCCAGGCTCTGCTGGGGATGGGGGCCTTCTGGCACCCCGAGGGACAGCCAGTGCTCACCCCGGCTCTGCTAATCCATCTCCCTCCCCCTCCCCCCTGCCACCACCTGGGGAGGAGCGGCCCAGAGAGCTTGAGGGACCCAGCTGAGGGCACACAGCTACTGAGCGGCAGAGCTGAGTTGGCATCCACGAGCTTCTCAGGGAACCCTGGGTCAGTGGCCTTCCAATGTCATTCTCCCCATCACACTGACCCCTCTCGGGGGTCCCGGGGCACCTCCCTGCACCCCAGAATTGGAAAAAAGGGGAACCGGAAGGACTCGGGGTCAAGATGCTGCTGGTCATTCCACAGTTGGGAGCAGATGACCGAGCCCCAGGTCGGGGGTGCGCTCGTCAGCCAGTGCTCGTCAGCCACACTTCCGAGGGTGAGGGCAGAGCATGGCACCTCTGTGGGAGAGGGGCCGGGCCAGGGCCAGAACTGGGGGGGGGGGCCAGCTGGGCACAGGCTCTGGTGACCCCTCCGCCATCCTCCCCGCTGGAGCCTGGGCTGGACAGGTGCCGAGGCCAGGGTGCGGGGGCTGCTGTGAGTGGCGGGACCTTCCGCCGTGTCAGCACTGTGTCAGCTCATGCGTTCACAGCTGCCGCGGCATCTGCTCCGTCTCCCACCTCAGTCCCACCTGCTCCTCACCCATGCCCCTGCCTGCCTCCACCCTGCGCCCCTCCCTGCCTCCCCCCTGAGCCCCTCCCTGCCTCCCCCTGCACCCCTCCCTGCCTCCCCTGCGCCCCTCCCTGCCTCCCCCTGAGCCCCTCCCTGTCTCCCCCTGTGCCCCTCCCTGCCTCCCCCTGCACCCCTCCCTGCCTCTCCCTGCGCCCCTCCCTGCCTCCCCCTGCACCCCTCCCTGCCTCCTCCTGCGCCCCTCCCTTCCTCTCTCTGCTCCCCTGCCTGCCTCCCCCCTGCGCCCCTCCCTGCCTCCCCCCACCCCTCCCTGACTCCCCCTGCGACCCTCCCTGCCTCCCTCTGCCCCTGCCTGCCTCTTCCCTGTGCCCCTCCCTGCCCCCACCCCTCCCTACCTCCCCCTGCGCCCCTCCCTGCCTCCCCCCTGCGCCCCTCCCTGCCTCCCCCTGCGCCCCTCCCTATCTCCCTCTGCACCCCTCCCTGCCCTCCTGCGCCTCTCCCCTGCCTCCCCCTGCACCTCTCCTTGCCTCCCCCTGAGCCCATCCTTGACTCCCTCTGTGCCCCCCGCCTGCCTCCTCCCTGCGCCCCTCCCTACCTCCCCCTGCACCTCTCCTTGCCTCCCCCTGCAGCCCTCCCTGCCTTCCCCTGTGCAACCCCAGGTTTCTGCCTCTTCACTTCCTGCCGGCTGTTCCTGCTCTCCCTCCCTGGATACCAGCGAGGCAGACGGGCCCTGGGCTCTGCTCAGCTGGGGCCTCGGTCCCTCCTGGCTGACCACTCCAAGTGTGCGTGTCCCCTCAGCATCCTCCCGGGGGTCCAGCTCCCCCCAGGCTCCAGGCACGTCCACGGCCGGCTGCTCAGCAGCCCCAGAAAGGCCCTGGGCCCCTGTAGTCCAGCATCCGTACCCCGATCAGGGGTCCCAGGGCTCGCCCACCTCTGCTGTGCATGGCTGTCCCGGGGCTGGGCCCACTCGGCCCTGCAGGCCTCAGTTTTCCCATCTGTAAGATGGAAACATGACCTCCTCCTTGGCCTGCTGAGAGGTTGGCCGTGAAACCCTGGTTGCAAGGCTCTGTGTGGACGCCATGATAAAGGGGCCATAAATGAGAACTTATCCTCAGCGGGCAGTAGGACCACATCTGGTGGCACTGGGGATCGAGTCCGGGGCCTCACGTATGCCAGGGATGTGCTCTGCCTCTTGAGTGCACCCCAGCCCCACTTGCCCTCTTTAATATCAGTGATTTGGGGGACACGGTGGTATCTGGTGATTCTGACTTGCTTTACCTTCGGGGTGGGTGATGCCGAGAGTCCCCCTAGAGGGACGGGCATTTCTCTCTTGTAGCCTACTCGCAGCTTTGGCCCATGGCTCGTTTTTAATTTTATTTATTTATTTATTTAATTAATTAATTAATTTATTTATTCTGGCCTTGCTCGTCTGTTTCTTCGGCTTGTTTCTCGGTTTGGGGTTCCCATGTTCTGGATTTGAATTGACCGCGGCCTTTTCTGATTCCTCCCTTCCTGCCCCCTCTTGGGGCTGCCCCAGCTGTGGGGGCAGTTCTCTGTCCATCACGGACCCTCTGAAGGAGGGGCCGGCACTGTGCGGACTTCCCTTTCCTTTCTCTTTAGGAGAGGTGGGACTGTGCCTGGCTGTGCTCAGGGTTTACTCCTGGGTCACCCCTGATGGAGGCTGCCTGTGCCTGGGTCCCCTCGGGTTCCTGAAAGCCTCTGGCATGGGCCGATCTCAGCTTCCTGGTTTAAAAAAAAATTATCTTTTTTTTTTCTTTTTGGGTCACACCTGGCGATGCACAGGGGTTCCTCCTGGCTCACGCACTCAGGAATTACCCCTAGCAGTGCTCAGGGGACCAAATGGGATGCTGGGAATTGAACCCCGGTTGACCGCGTGCAAGGCAAATGCCCTACCCACTGTGCTATCTCTCCAGTCCCTATTTTTCAATTTTTTTAAAAAAATTATTTTTTTATTGAATCATCGTGAGATACACAGTCACAAAGTTGTTCATGACTGGGTTTCAGTCATACAATATTCCAACACCCAAACTTGCACCAGTGTATACATTTTTCACCACTATGTCCCCAGTTTCCCTCCAGCGACCCTTCACCCTCAGTGTGGGTGTACTTCTGTGTACCTCTAAGTGTCTGAGTACCTCTGTGGCTGATGGTACTTTCTCTCTCTCTCTCTCTCTCTCTCTCTCTCTCTCTCTCTCTCTCTCTCTCTCTCCTTTTGGGCATTGTGGTTTGCAGTACAGATGCTGAAAGGTCTTCGTGTTCATCCCTTTACCTTCTTTTGGCACTCAGTTCTTGTCCAGGGTGACCCTCTCCAGCTCTCATGGCCACCCTGATCCCTTCTCCGCTTCTCTGTCCTACTGCCCTCTGGGCCCCGCACACTGTGGCCAGCTTCCCGCCGCGGCCCCCGGCCTGGAGAGGCTGAGTCCAGGGCCCCGAGAGGGTGGCTCTGGGTTCTGGTGCTGGATCCCTGGCCGCGCCCGTCCCTTCCCAGCTCTGAGCTCAGTGACTAGCGGTGGGCACCCCCGAAATGGGCCACCGTAGGTGCCCGGAGTCCCCAGAAGCAGCAGAGCCGGGAAGCAGGGGCGTGGGCAGACGTGGGTGCTGCTGCGTGTTGATGGCCTCTAATGTGGCACCCACCCCTCAGGGTGTTACTTTGGCAGGTCAGAGTGCTCTTGGATGACTCTGTTTCCTTTTCTGCCCTGGGCAGAGCCAAATGAAGCTGTGTTCAGGCCCCTGCGGGCTGTTGGTGCTGGGAGCGGGGGCTCCCCCAGCCGGGGCCAGCCTGGCTGAGCCGCGGGCGTTCAGTCACTGTGCACCTCTGGGCTGACGGAGTTAGTGGGGCTGGGACTGCATGGTGGGGGATGCTGTAACTTCTGCCCTGACCCCCGTCTGCTCTGGAGAGCCCAGGGCAGCTGTTTGCTCATCTCCAGAGAGAGAACAGGCAGTCGGGGCCGACTCACTGGGAGAGGCAGGTCTCCTTTGGTAAACGACCACACCGCGGGCTTCGGAGAGGGGCTCTCGGGAGCCGAGGCAGCGTACGACCAGGCATTGCCTGGGCCTACCAGCGTGAGGGACAGGCTGGGGAGCCACCGTGGGCGCTGAGATTGGCCCCAGGGGCAGGCATGGGGCCTCATGCCCAGCTTGGCTTCACCCCTGCCTAACCCCCTCCGGAGGCACCACTACGGCACTGAGCTTAGCGTAGCTGTGTGCACCCTAGTGGCCGTGATCCTGGGGGCAGGGTCAGCTCAGCAGATGAGGCCACTGCAGCTCCTACAGATGGAGTGAGGAGGGTCCCCCCGGGTCCTCCAGACACCTCTGCAGCTCCTCCTGTGCCCTCCCTACGCCCTCGGCCCATCATCATCTACGGCCTCCACATGCACGAGGGAAGGGCCCCCTGACCCGCACCCACCCTGCCCTGGGCCCGGGGCGCCTCCCCTCTGCCCCAGACAGACCCCTGAATGCTGAGAGCCCCATTCAGGGCTTGCCAGGGCGGGCCTCCCCGCAGTGCTGTCGGGACTCTGTGCCCCTGACCTCGGCCTCTCTCCACTCGGGGACAGCCAGGGCTGACTTCAAGGCTCCCCACAGCCCAGCTCAGACATTTTCAGTCTTTGACTTCTGGTCTCATCTGCCCCTCCCACCACCCTTCACCGTCAAAAGCCACCTCACTCTGCCTGTCCTTCATTCCTCCATCCTGAGCCCTTCCTGCAAGTGGGCACGGCCGCCCAGGCCGGGCAGGACCTGTGACTTCTATTCCAGAGCTCCATCGAACATTGCTCGGGCCAATCTCTCCCGTTCTCTGCAAGATGCTGCACTCCTCCTCCAGGAAGGCTTCCCTGATGCTTCACAGACCTGTGGCCACTCTTGGACCCTGAGAACACCTGGTCACTCCCTCGATGCTCTCACAGAGGGGGTGGCCTGGGAACTCACTGGCCACATGAGAGGCAGCCCACTCACTGCCTGCAGGTTGGCATTGCCCTTTGATACCCTTTGCTCACCACCCTGGAGCGGACAGGCAGGAAATGCGCAAAACCTGATTTTCTCCATCTACCTGGCAAGCTACCCGTGACGTGTCCGA
Organism: Sorex fumeus; assembly: GCF_029834395.1. NCBI lineage: Eukaryota > Metazoa > Chordata > Mammalia > Eulipotyphla > Soricidae > Sorex > Sorex fumeus. The sequence goes on from NW_026606077.1 coordinate 6,369,155, forward strand.
TATGCCAAACAAGTCTCACAATGTTACTGGGCCCACTTGAGCAAAATCGATGACCAGCGTGGGGACGGTGACAGTGACAGTGACTGGGACGAGCATGTAGATGGAGAAAACGTTGTTCCTTGGGGCCAGCCAGAAAGGGGAGGAGGTCGTGGGTGCGGCCTTGAGCTTGAGAACCTGGTGGGAAGGGTCAAGAGGAGGAAAGTGGAAGGTTCTAGAAGGAAGACACAGGTCGGTCGAGGAGGCTCTAGGGAAGATCCGGGAACTCCCCTTTGGGCTCCGAGCCTGTGTGCGGGAGCCGGGCATCGCTGGGGTCGGGGGGCTTTGGGGCTTCCGGTTCCTTTTCTGCTCTCCCCTGGCCGGGGGACGACGCTCCTTCCTGGGCACCTCACTGGCGTTCTGACACTGGCCGCTAGGTGGCAGCCAGCCTCCAGCAGCCCCAGGAGCCCGGAGTGGGCCTGGCTCAGCCGTCCCATCCGTTGTGGCTCCTGGTGCCATCTGCCCTTCTGGTCTGCCACCAGCTCAGGGGCCTCAGGGTCCCCAGGGCCGGCGACTAAGACAGGGGCAGCGTGAGTGAAAGGCCCTGCATCAGGCCTGGGGCAGTGCCTTTGGCCAAGTGAGGGGACTTGATTTGGTTCCCAGACGTGGCAATACAGATGATGCCTGGGATCCCCCGCCACTCACTGACATTCAGATCCGTCGGGCGGCTCTGACCCAGTGTGCTGGTCCCTGGGGGCCAAGCCAGCCATTCACGCCTCTGCCTTGGGCACAGGCACCAGCTCGGGCTTCCAGGCGGTGGCTAGCAGAGGAGGAGATGGCCGAGCAGAGGTCGCCTCCCAGTCCTCTCCCAGCCTGTCTGTCCACTACTCTCGCCACCGACTCACCACCCCAACCAACCATCCTCCCGTCAATTCACTCGTCCAGTGATAGATTAATGCTTCCATCCATCCATCCATCCATCCATCCATCCATCCACTCATCCAATGACAGATTGATCCTTCCATCCATCCATCCACACACCCGCCCATTCATCCACTCATCCATCCATCCATTCTCTAATCCAATGATTGATCCATTCATCCACTCATCCACCCACCAAGTCACTCTTCTAATGACAGATCGATTGATCATCCATCTATCCATCCATTCACCCATCAATTAATTTAACTAGAAATCCTTCCTTCCTTCCTTCCTCCTTCCTTCCTTTCTCCCTCCCTTCCCTCCCTCCCTCCTTCCTTCTCTCCTTCCCTGCCTCCCTCCCTCCCTCCCTCCCTCCTTCCTTCTCTCCTTCCCTGCCTCCCTCCCTCCCTCCCTCCCTCCTTCTCTCCTTCCCTCCCTCCCTCCTTCTCTCCTTCCCTCCCTCCCTCCTTCTCTCCTTCCCTCCCTCCCTCCCTCCCTCCCTCCCTCCCTTCCTTCCTTCCTTCCTTCCTTCCTTCCTTCCTTCTCTTACGTTCCCTTTATCTCTCGTGGGCTCAGTCCCTGTCACCCAGCTCTGGCCCACCAGGCTTCACTCTGGAACCTTCATGAAGGCTGGTGTGGAGTCCGAAAGGACCAGTGTCCCCTGACTACTTGGAGGACTGTCCCTTCCTGTGTATTCCAACTAGATAGACATCCCACTCACCCACTCCATGAATCGGGGTGCTCAGTGGAACCAGGGAACACAGAATTCGTGGGCTACTGGGCCTTTGCCAGGTAGTCGTGTGCTTGAGTTGGGCCAGGAGGGGGTTGGAGGAAGGGGCCCAGGCTGGGTCGGCTTGCTCTGGGTCTTAGGAGCAGTCTTTCCGGTGGGGAGGGTGACACCTCTCTCCTCACTGCCCAGGGATCTTGGGGCCCCAGACCCAGAAGGCCAGCTCAGAATGGCTATCCAGACCGGCTGGGGCCCTTTCCTCCCCTGGAGGCGGAGCCTGGATGTGGGAACTGAGTCCCAGAGAAGGGCAGTGAGTGACCCCAGGACTCTGGTATCTCGCTCCCCCCACCCCCAGCCGACTCCTCACGTGCCCTTGGTCTGTTCTAGGTCTTGGGCCACCTGGGCTCCTTCTCCTGCTCCTGTCTCCAGTGGCCTGCGGCGGGGCATCTGCAGAGACTCTGGCCAGCCGGGTCCTGAAGGCGCCCCTCCAGCCCTGTTCCCCATCAGGAAGATTCAGGAGGCAGGTGAGTTAGTTTAAAGGAACCTGCAGTCCTTTTATCACCTTGATGGCTACAATGGATTTTGTTTCGGAGGGTATCTTAAGACTTTAATTAAATCAGAACTCAGGCCCCACCAGTTTCCCGCTGCTTATCAGCTTCTTAAGGCCATGATTCATTACCCAGGATTATTTTTTTCATCCTGAAATAATCTTTAAAGGCCTTCTATCAGGAAGATTAAAGCCATGAGTCATGCCTGCCTGCGTGGACGCTTTGTTTTCCCTGCACACAGGCAGTGGGCACCCAGAGAACCGGCCAGGGCAACCTGGCTCTCCCCGACTTGTGGGCAACTTCTGTCACTGGGTTCCAGAGGAGGAGGAGGAGGGAGCAGGGGGGTGTGGCATCCTGGACTGGGGGCTGGGGTGGGCCTGGGAGCAGAGGTGGGGAAGGAAGGGGTGGAAAGGAGCTTGAATCATCTCCCCTTCATCAGGGGACACCAGATGTTGTGGGTTAGAAAGTAACAAAATAGGAGACTAACACCCAAGAATAGTAAAGTAAAGTAAAGGCCCTCCCGTTGATCATCGATTTGCTCCAGCGGGGCCCAGTAACGTCTCCATTGGAGACTTTGTTGTTACTGTGTTTGGCATATCGAATACGTCAAGGGGAGCTTGCCAGGCTCTGCCGTGCGGGCGAGATACTCTCGGTAGCTTGCAGGGCTCTTGAGATGGGCGGAGGAATCGAACTCGGGTTGGCAATGTTGGCTGCGTGCAAGGCAAACGCCCTACCGCTGTGCTAACACCCAAGAATAGCCGAGATAAATACCAGGAGGTTTACCCCATGGCTTGGAGGCCAACCACACAAGCTAGGGGAAAAGGGAGCTCAGACAGAGAAGGTAGCACCAAATAAAGGTGTTGGGAGGATCCTCCCAGGATGGGAGAAGCATGCTGAAAGTAGACTATAGACTAAACATGATTGTCACTGATTGCCTCTTTCGCAAACCACAACACCCAATAAGAGAGAGAGAGAGAACAAAAGGGAATGCCCTGCCACAGAGTCAGGGTGGGATGGGGGGATGAAGGGGGTGGGAGGGATACTGGGATCCGTGGTGGTGGGAAATGGGCACTGGTGGAGGGATGGGTACTCGATCATTGTACGATGGAAATCCAAGCACAAAAATTTGTAAGTCTACAACTGTACCTCATGGTGTTTCACTAATTAAAAAAAAAAGTCAAGCCTGTCACATTTCCTTTCTTTGCCGTCATCCAATGCACACAACACACACACACACGTGCATGCACGTAGACGCATATACATGCAAAAACACATGTACTCATGCACATATACACGCACACATGCATGTATACACATGCAAACACACACGCATGCACACGCATGTACACACCTGCACACACTCTCTCATTCCCATATAATCAAACACACATGCATTCATAATCAAAAACACACGCACACACGTTCATCTACACACACACTCACAGTACGGCCATACACTCACACCAGTATACTCACACACAGACATACACTCACACAGATTTCCCACTCACACACATGGAGACACGCACACTCATCTCCACACACTCACACAACACAACCACACACACTCACATGCACACTTGGCATGCACACATACACACACGGTAAGTGTGAGTGTGCTAGTGCCTGGCGTGATCTTCAAGACCTACCACTTGTCCTTCTCTCTTCCCCTTCCACACTCATCATAAGTTCTGGATCTTTCTCTGTCCTGGGTGCTGGCAGGGCAAGACAGCCCAGATGCCTCCTGGGCTTCACGAGCGATGGCACGGTCATGTCCCTTTGTCCCATGCCCGCCCGACCTTCTCTCCCCGCCTCTCACCACGGCTTTCTTTCTCAGCGAGAGGCAGGATTGCTTCCTTTGGGTGAGGCTCTGAGCTCACCTCCAGTTTGCTGCGTATTCCCCGGGTCCAGCCTCCCAGGCCTGGGGTGGGCGGGGGTTGGGCTTACTGACTCAGGCCTGCAAGGATGAAGGAAGTCTGGAGTCTGGGATTTGGCCTCCAACAGGGGAAGGACGACCCCACAGTGGAGAGAGCTGGGCGGCTGCCTGGAGGAGGCAGCGACGGGGACTCAGGCTGGGCTGCAGCAGGATGAGCCAGCCGATAACTTCCCTGCTCTGGGGTCCTGACACCCGGGGCCCAAGGCCTGCCTCGTCTCTTTGGGGTGACAGATGAGGTACTGAGGCTCAACCCTTGACTGGTTCTTGTCGCCCGAGACCCGTGTCCCGGCCCTTCCAGTGATCCTGCTCGTCACCACCAGTGCCTGTGCTCAGAGGTGTCTCTGGGCTTGTGCACTGCTGCTCTGAGTCACGGGGACAGTGGGGACAGCACCACGCCCTGTGGTGGCAGAAGGGGCAGAGCCAGGGGCGAGTCTCAAGCTCAGGTTCCAGGTGAGGATGTCTCCCCTGCCGCTCCGGAATGTTCCATAACTGCCGGGTGGTGAGACCAGCGTGGGCCCAGACCCCTGTGAACACAAGTTGGTCTGCAAAGGGTGTGCTTGGGGATGAAGGCCCCACAGAGAGGCCGTGAGCATCCCTGAGGACAGGCCTCAGCCTCTTGGCGTGTCTGCGGGAAGTTTCTGGGTTTCTTGGCATGTCTGTCGGAAGTTTCCTGCGGACTCTGCTTCTGTGAGCTTGACACAGCCTGAGCCTCCCCTTTCGCAGATGCAGGGACTGTCACGTGCGTGTCACGCCCGGCAGCGGCCCGTGAGTGCAGTCACGCTGGGAGTGGGGGCTGGATTCGGGTCTCAGTTCTCGCCTCCCTGCAGCACTACAGCTCAGCTGTGGCCACTCAGGGCTGCGTCCAGGCCCCGCTGTGGGCTATGAGCACAGAGGGGGCAGCAGCATGGACAGATGGGGCTCCGGGTGCAGCGCTGGACCTCGGACTGGCGGTGGGAGCTGCGAGCCTGGTCCAGTCACGGACGGCCCCTGCCCCATTCCCGCAAAGGGGCTGAGAGGGAAACTGGGCACATCTGTTCCCCGCCTGCGCTCCGATGCCCCCAGCCTTGTCTGCCTTGGAATCAGCACTTGGGGCTGTGACCCCCTGGTCATCTTCTAGGACCGTAGCTGAGAGGCAGAGAGCAGGACCACGTCACGGGGGGACCCCAGGAGCCCCGTGCTGCTTCCTGCCCCCGCTCAGCTGCCTGAGCGACAGCTCCCTCTGCCCCTGGGTGTTTCCCTGCAGGAATTGGACCCCACAGAAGCTTCCTTGACTCAGGTGGGGGTGCGGGGGGCCGTGCGTGGCTGACCAGAAGAGTGAGATTTGCAGCGAGTCTCGGGGTCAAAGCCTCAGCCGCCTCCCCCGTGTGATGGAGCTGAGACCCCCTACCACCTTAAGTGGGTTCGTGAGGGTTGAGTGAGATGTCCTTGGTGAAGCCCTCGGTGATGATGTAACTGGCACAGGGTGAAAGGTGACAGCGAGGAGAGTGCGATGGGGGTGATGCAGTGACTCCCTTCCCCAGGAGGAGTTCAGGGCCCTGCGGCCCACAGCTCACGCTGCCTCCTCCTGCTCCAGCCTGTGCCAGGGTGCACACAGGTATGGGTGTTTGTGTGTGAATGCACAGGTATGTACGTGTGCACACATGCAGTGTGTGTCAGTGCACTGGTGTGTAATGTGTGCATGCATGTATGTGTGTAAGCACACAGGTGCACATGTGTGCGTGTGTGTATGTGTTTAAGTGCACAGGTAATATGCTTGTATGTGTGTAAGTACACATATACATATATGCGCACACACGTATGTAAGTACACACTTACGTCTATGTGCACACACGCATCTGTGTAAGTACACATGTGTGTCTATGTGCACACACGCATGTGTGTGATTACACAGATGCGTCTATGTGCACACTTGTATGTGTATAAGTTCACAGGTGCATCCGTGTGCACACTTGCAGTGTGTGTAAGTGCACTGGTGCATAATGTGTGCATGTATGTATGTGTGTAAGGACACAGGTGCACATGTGCGTGTATGTGTATAAGTGCACAGGTAACGTATATGTATGTATGTAAGTACACATATGCATATATGCGCACACATGTAAGTACACAGGTGCGTCTATGTGCACACTTGTATGTGTATAAGTACACAGGTGCATACATGTGCACACATGTATGTGTGTAAGTGCACAGGTGCGTATGTGTGGTACATGTGTTATGTGGGTTCATACGGTGTGTGTGTGTGCATGAGCGTGTGTGTGTGTGTGTGTGTGTGTGTGTGTGTGTGTTGTGGGGGAAATCTCTCTCCCAGAGCTTTCCTTTCTTCCTTCAGGCCCTGGACAGGTGGGACTGCTGTCGTCCACCTTGCCAGCAGCTTGGGCAATGCCAGCAATGGGAGGCCTGAGAGAAGTTCCTGGCAGCGCTGTCATCAGACGCCGTTTCCAGCACGGCTAATAATTTATTATTTTTTCTCCTGAGAGAATTGAAGGAGGAATTCTGGCCAGAGGAAGCTTCCGGCCTGAAACGACCCACCTTCTCCAGAGGTTCCTGCGCCCCCAGCGCTCCTCTCTCTGCCCGAGGGTCCCAGCCCGCTGTCCCCAGCTCTCTGGGCCAGCAGGCCTGAGAGCAGTGACTTGTCACTGTCTGCGTGGGCCTGGCCTGTTGGAGAAATAGCAGGCATCCTTTCCTACTCCCCCGGCCCAAAGCTGTACCCTTCTTCTTAAAGTAAGCTCCTTCCTCTACGGCATAAGGCTGCAGGAGCTCAGATGCGAATCACTCAGCCACACACGGGGCTGCTCCCCACCCTCCCCAGCCAGCGACAGACATCACGAATCAACCAGAAGCAGCCGTGGAATCCTCGCTAACCCGTGATCCGGACATCTCCAGCCCAGCCATGGATGGAGGCTCGGATACCTGCAGAGAGAGTTCTGGGGCTGCCACAGTCGGCTTTGATTTATTTTGTTTTAGGACCATAACGGCTGTGCTCAGGGATCACTTCTGGTGGGGACTGGGAGACCCTGTAGGATGCCAGAGATCAAATCTGAATCAGTCAGTAGGGAGGCTGGAGCGATAGCACAGCGGGTAGGGCGTTTGCCTTGCATGCGGCCGACCTGGGTTCGATTCCCAGCATCCCATATGGTCCCCCGAGCACCGCTAGGAGTGATTCCTGAGTGCAGAGCCAGGAGTAACCCCTGTGCATCGCCGGGTGTGACCCAAAAAGAAAAAAAAAGAACAAACCTGAATCAGCCATGTGCAAGGGAGCACCTTTATCGGTTGTACTGTCTCTCCATCCTGAGGACTGGAAGTCTTGGTGTGGAAAGGTTCCGAGAGTCAGTGTGCAGGAAGGGGCCTAAAGCTTGCTGTGTGGGAAGAAAAGGAAGAAGTAAGAGTGTGTGTGTGTGTGTGTGTGTGTGTGTGTGTGTGGCAGTGAGTGGAGGGGGTGACATACATGAGTTTTGCAGGAGCCAGAGCAGCCCCGCCCAGGAAGTTGCGTGATCTGCTGAACCAGGGGGACCTGGGAACCCCGGGTTCAGTCCCTATGGCCCTCCCTCTTCTTCTGAGGATCTACTGAATGCCGGCCTCAGACACACGTCCTCCTCCCCTGGCCCCTGGCCCCCTGCCCTACAGGTGGAGGGGCAAGGCTGACTTGGTGTGGCGGGGTCACGAGCTGAGCTGGGAGGGCTCTGTCTGTTCCTGCTGGATTTACTCTGGATTTACTCTGGCCATTAGCCCATCCCCGACACCCAGTGAATTCTATCGTTTGTAAACGCAGCAAAGTGGCTTTTACAGAGGCATGTCGGGAAGTGATAAAAAAAAAAACCTTCTCTAGATTTACGGGGCGCTGAATGCCAGCGTCTTGGCCCCATCTGCGCTTGCCAGCAGCCGCACAGGACCAAGCCGAGGGCCCAGAAGGCTTTTGTGGCTGGCAGCCAGGCCTTTCACCGGCTTTTACAAGACAGGTTTATGGCGGGTGGGGGTGGGGGGAGGCTGGGCGTGGGGAGGGCGGGGAACCTGGCCCCGGCGAGGACCCAGGGAGAGGAGCTGGTGGGCAGGGGAGGCTGGGACACCCCAGGGCAGGGGGGTTTGTCCTGGGTTTGCCATAGACGGGCAGCATGGCCTGGGTACCTGGCCTCTCTCTGTCTCCCCTCCCCAGTACCAGGGATCTGTAGAAATGCTGAGGTGGTCAACCCCCTCATGGGCGCTGTCACCAGACCTCAGAAGTCTGACTCATTAGCTGGTGGGGGTTATGGTGACCCTAGTGCCCGAGGCTGAGAACCATCCGTCCGTGGCCCCAAGGGCAGGAGAGTTCAGGAGGAGGAGCAGGGGTAGGGGTGGGGCTGTACCCCCCAGCTCCTTACCGTGAGGGGCAGAGGCAGAGGGCACCAACCTCCTGGGCTGAAGTGCTGGGTAGGTCAGGGGCTGCTCCGGGGCCCAAAGCCCACAAGAGTCGGGGCTCAGCAGAGAGGCCGGGGGAGCAGGGCCCGAGGAGGGGTCAGGAGCAGCCCTGGAGCCCAGAGGCCGGGTTTCATGTCTGCCCCATCCCCTCCTGCTGTGCCTCTATGTCCCCCCGGGACCCGCCATGGTGATGGCTCTGATGGCACCTGGGAAGGGTGGGACCCACCTTCCTCCGGACCCCGCGGGGGGCCTCCTGCTCGGTCCCCAGATAGGGTCTCACCATGTTCTTGGTGCCACTTGCCCAGAGCAGGGGCTGCCACCCCATGCTCCACACTTTCACCAGGTAGGGGGCAGTTGGCCACACCCAGTGGTCCTCTGGGCTTACTCCTGGCTTTGTGCTCAGGGGTTGTTCTTGGTGGGGTTTGGGGGAGCATATGGGGTGCTGGGGATTGAACCTGTGTTGGACACATACAAGACAAGTGCCCGCTGTACTCTCTGGCCTCTGTCCACTACGCTTTTAGACACTTCATGACCTTCATGTCCCCCATATTACCACACACACATGTGCACACACGAAGCACACACATACATGCATACACATGCGCACACACATAGGCGCACACATGCACACACAGGGAGCACACACACGCACATCCCATGCACACACATGGTTGTACCCACACACGAAGCACATACATGAATGCACACACATGCACACATGTACACACATGTGCACACACGCACACAAACGCACACACACATGGGTGCACACACACTCCCCTCCTTCGGCACTGCCTAGTGGGGAAGCAACGGGAAGCAGAGAGAAGCTTTGTCTGGGCGAAACGCTGCTGGACTCCTGATCCAGCCGTGCCCATGCCCACGCAGACAAAGGCTTGGGAGAGTCGTGGGCAGCGTGTCCTGCAGTGAGGGGGTGGCCCAGAGCCCCGGCCCTGCTCTGTCTGAAGAAAGCCCGCAGTCCGCCCGCACAGTCGGGCCGGCTCTCTCCCTCCTAAAGTTAGGTCCCTTTAAGGCAGGAGAGAAGGACGTGGGTGAGCAGAGGGGACTGGCCCAAGGTCACGCAGAATCCGGATGAAACTAGATCCCCCAAGGGACCCTGGGAAGTTCAAGCGGCCAGGACCCGCCTCTACACCAGCCCGGCCAGCCCCTCTGGGCCTCAGTTTCCCCAAGTCAATAGCAGGGTCTGGCCCGGCCATAGGAAACAACCTTTTCCCTCAATTCCCAGAGACATCTTCACTCTCTTTCCTGACCAGGACCCCTGGTTGCACCTGAAAGGCACTGGAAGGGCCACCTGGAGTGGGGGGCCCTGCATGGGGGCCACGTCAGGAAGTCCCAATGGGCCTCCAAAAGTGGGGGTGTCCCTGTGAGAGATGACCCCCCGAGTGTGCCTGTCCCCCCAGGTCTCTCTCCCCAAGGAGGAACCTATGGGTGGGGTTCCAGGGAAATGCTGGCCCAAGGAGGGTGCTAACCACAGAAGCCTGGGGTTTGGAGGGCACTGGCAGAGGGCTGTGTGTCCCAACATGGACAGGGGCCACCCAGGCCAGCTGCTGTGAAGGACTCAGGAAACAATTGGGAGCTGGTAAGGCCCTGCTCAGAGCAATGGACAGTGTGGGCAGGCTCTGGGCATAGGAATGAGCCCCCAGAGGGAGGAGGTGTGAGGACCACAGGCACAGACGTTCAGGGGGCGTGGGAGCAAGGGTCCCGGCCCCCTAAATGGACCCGAGAGAAGCAGGGGTGACTCAGCCCTGACACTCCAGGGAGGCCAAGACTGAGGGGTGAGTACCCAGGCCACTACAGACAGGCCACCATGGACAGACCACCACAGATCGGCCACCATAGACTGGCCACTGCAGCCAGGCCATTGCAGCCAGACCACCACAGCCAGCATAGCCGCAAAGAACAAGCCCTGGCCGCAGGGATGTGTGATGCACATCCGGCTCTGGGAGAGGTTGCTGCGGAAGCAAGGGGGGCTTCATTCTGTGATGGACATTTGTCAAATGCCACGGCCCCCCCTGGGAGAGGGCTGGGAGGTCCCTGGGCCTCAGAAACCAGAGCTTAGTTGGGGGCTTCAGCAGAAGCCTGGCCTCCCCAGAAGGCCTTGTATATGGTTGACACAGGTTCCGACCCAGCATCACACAGGGTTCCCTGAGCACTTCCAGAAGTGATCCCTGAGCACAGCTGGGCGTGGTCCAAACACTCCAAGGACCACACACACACACACACACACACACACACACACACACACACACACATGCACGCACGCCAAGGACCACACGCACGCACGCATGCACGCACGCATGCACAGAGAACCAGGCCAGGGGTGGGCTGAGCACGTGGGCAAGGGGCAACTTTCAAGGTCAGCACCATTCCCCCGTGTCTACTGGGGACATAGGGTGGGTGTGGAGCCGGCCACTGGCAGGAGATCCAGCAAAAGTTACTCTGTCCAGCGCACACCCCGAACTCCCAAGGACACCCCAGAAGTGCAAGACTCGAGAGATCCCCACTTTTGGCGCTGGCGTTCTTGTCCGTGACTCTAGTCGGACACCCCAAGGCAGGAATGCGGGTGGAGCACCTCAGCCAGTGTCTGCAGGCCAGGAGGGTGGGTCCAGCAGACACACGGGCGGTCTGGGTACAGCGAGCTGCTGTCTTTGGGGGCTCCCGGCCGGCCGGGTCCACATCCCCTTGGGTGGAGCGGGGGTGGCGGGTGAAAGGGACACCAGCTTGGGCCCGGGGAGGGGTTTGGACGCACAGGCAGGAGCCCGGAGGTGCTGGGGAGGCCAGGATCCTTGGCAGAGAAAAAGCGCCTGCAGTACTGTGAGCCGCGCACAAGGTTATGGAGGACGAAGCCGCGATCCCGATATAGCTGGGGAGGAAGGGCTGCGGGCGAGGGAAAGTAGGTCCCTGAACAAATGAGGTGGGGCACGGAGCTAACGAGGCCCAGAGACGGCTGAGCGCAGGGACTCATTTTTTTAAAAACTGTCTTTTAGCAAGAAAAATGAGGGGAGAACAATGTGGACAATGGGGCTCTGGTGGAGACGGGGACGCGTTTGCCCGTCCACAGCCACGCGCCGCCAATGGGCCAGAGAGAAGGGCCTCCTGGGAAGAGTCTGCAGGGCTGGGGCCACAGTACAGCGGGCAGGGCGCTTGCCTTGCACACAGCCCCGCCCCCGGGTTTAGTCCCAGACACCCCTGAGGTTCCCTGATCCCTCCCAGGAGCCATTCCTGAGAGCAGAACCAGGGATGAGCCCTAGCACCGCCGGGTGTGGCCCCCAGGTATGCAAGCCCAAATCCAGAGCTAGCAGGGCACAGCGGAGGTGAGCTAGAGGTGGAAGATGGGTGGGAGCAGCCGGACCACCCCTCCAGGCGCTCCGACCTCTAACGGGTCATTCAGTTCCCACCTGTCCCCCAGCACCCAGTGCAGGTCAAATGGCTCAAAGGTCACTTAGCATGTCACCAGGTTCCTGGGCGGCAGGGAGGTTTGTCCTAGCAGGTCTCTGGGTGCTCACCTGCGTGGCCACCCCGAGGCCCTTGAGGGGTGGGTTTCGAGGTGCCTGGGTATCTCCCCTCTCAAAGCTTTGGCCCTTTCGGTCTGCCTGAGGGAGAAACCTGGGGCTGGGGACAGACACACTGCCAGGTCCACTGTCCCCGGGGACAGACACACCGCCTGATCCACTGGTCCCGGGACTGGAAACTGGGCAGAGAGTGAGGATGGAGGGGGAGGGTGGTGGAGGGCCAGAGGCAGGCATCAGACCTGGAAGGACCCCCAAGGACCTGCATCTGTGTTAGGTGGGGTCTGGCCCTCCCCAGGGGAGGCAGGAGGTGAGGAAGGGAAGAATCAGGTGCTTCTAGAACACATGCAGCTGTGGGGTCTCTGAGAGGAGGACAGACCCTCCCCCCACCCAGTCACCTTTGCCTCTGCCAGGGAGGTTGGGTGTTAGAGGCAGGGCCAGGGCCGGGGCTGGGGCTGGGCTGGCTCTGGGGGTTGGCAGACAAGACTCAGGAAGTCCATCTGGGGTCAGAGGAGACGGCAGGACTGTTCCTGTCCCCCGAGAAGGGTGATGCTCAAGCCCTGGCTGGAGGAGATAGGGCCCCCCCCCCCAGTCCAACGCCCCCCTTCCCTGGCAGCCACACAGCCCCCCGCTGAGTGGAGCAGAGCAGCTCAGCGCTGGGCTGTCCATCTGGGCCGGGGTGGGACAGACGAGGCCTGGAGCCTGTGAGGCCCGAACATTCCCCATGCCCCAGGGACCAGCAGCCAGCCTGCTTCTCCGGGTGCCGGGGGTGCTGGACTTGGCCAAGCCCTCTGTCCACTTTGGTGGCACAGTCGAGGAATGGAGTCCACACTGGGCTAGTCAGGTCCTGGGGCCCCTGCTTCAGTCAATAGGTGAGGCCTGGAGGCCCAGAGAGGTCTGGCGTCATATCTGGCATCACACATCACAGGAGAGAGAGAACAGCAGAAACAGCCAGAAACCCCCTATCCTGTGCTCTGTCCAACTGTGCAGACCCTCCTGCTTCTCTGGGAAGCCCCTCGCCTGCTCAGGAGGGGTGTGGAGGGCGGCAAGGTTAGGGCATGCAGAGCTCACTTGTCCTCCGGGCCCGTGGCCCCAGGCTTGGTCAGTGGGCACAGGCTCATAGACCCCATCTCCCTCCTGCTGAGGACAAGAGCTGGAGGTGAGGGTGCTGGGAAGCCCCAAACCCTGCTGCAGCCTGGGGCAGGGACCCTGGGACAGATCCTGGGTGAGGCCACCAGAGGCCTCTGGGGGGGTGCTGTCCCCAGCCCCTGGAGGAAAGGGGTGGGGATCAGCCTGGAGGTCTTAGCACCCTGTCCTCCAGGAAAGGAGACTGAACTTGTGTGTGTGTGTGTAGTGGGGGGGAGCCGCTGCCACTTCACACCCTGGCTGTTAATTGCCAGATTGATTTCAGATGCTGGTCTGCAGGAGAACCCGAAAATCAATCCCCTCCACCCGCCCCTCTGGCTTGGGAGCTGGCCTGAAAGCCGCCACCGCTGTCCCTGCCCACGCCTTCTCTTAGAGGAGTGGGTCGGAGGTTCTGAGACATGCACAGGGCTGGGGACAGGGCTGGGGACCCCCTTCCAGACCTGGTAGTCTCAAAGCGAGCCAGAAGACAGGCAGCTGTGGGGCTCCGGTGTCCCGAATCTCCCTCCGTCCTAGACCTGACTCCAGCACAAACTGCTCCCTCTGGACTCATCTGAAGCCTAGAGGGGCCCATGGGGCTGGGCAGGTTCTGCTCAGGGCCTCGGGGGTCTGAGTAAGGCCGGGCACAGGGCAGAGCCATGCCACCCTGGTGTCACTCATCCTTTCTCCCTCCTCCCCAGGCCCACTGACATGGAGGGGCCCCAGGGGCCGGGTGACACCGTTTAGGGGAGGGGAGGTGCCTGTCATCTGCGGAACCTCCCAGCAGCCTCCCAGCTGCCTTGGAGAGGGGGGACCCCTATTCCTGAGGCTCCCACACAGCACCCAAGGGCTCCGGGAGAAGGGGTTCAGGCACAAGAAACCTCGGGCCCCCTGTGGGTCTTCTCACTGTGGGAGCGGTCTCTGGGGGCTGGGCCTGGGGGGCTGGGAAGACGAGGAAGCCCCCATAGCTGGGCACCCACAGTGTCTCCCCAGTCCTGAGCCGAGACTCTAATGTCACCGCAGCCTTGTGAGAAGAGCAGAATCCCCCGCTTGTGAGACAGGTGCAGAGCGGGAGGCCCCCAGGTGAGGTGGCTCATCCAAGGTCACGGCCGCTCACACGCACCGTGGAGATGTGTGCCAAGATCCACGGTGTGGCCCCAGGTCGTAGGCGACAGTTTGGAGGGAGTCAGCAGTGGGAAGACACGTGGAGGGGACCTGAGCGGGGCCTCCCCAGGCTCGCAGAGGGTCCAGATGGCTGGGGAGGCGGGCTGCCGTGGGCCTGGGCACCTTGGGGTGGGGGCCGGGTGCCTCGTACAACTCTGGCTCTGCTTCTACTCACAGCTCCTGAGAGCTCTCACAGGCTGACCCTGACTCCGGGACATGCTGGCACCAACATTCCTTCCCTGCCCACGTGGCCCCGGCTGCTAAGGTGACACTAGGTGGTCCCATAGCTGCCCACAATGGCCACTTTACTGGGGGGTGGCGGGGGCCTTGGTGACCAGGACTGAGGTCAGCCTGCCCCACTGGGCCCCAGCCGGCTCTTACAAGGCACATCCTTACTTGGCCAGCCTGGCTCTGTGCGGGTGTGTGTATGTATGCAGGTGTGTATGTGTGTATGTGCAGGTATGCATGTGTGTGTGTATGCGTGCATGTGTGTGCATGTTTGTGTGCAAGATTGTGTGTGTGCTTGTGTGTGTGGTGGGAGGAAGTAGCTTAGAAGTATTTGGATTCATTTTTCTGTGGTCACACCCACCTTACCCAGGGGCCACTTCCTGCTCGGTTCCTGGTGGCACTGCCTGGTGTCCAGCCTGGAACTCTGACCTCCAACATGTAAAGCATGTGCCCTGCCTGCTGAGTTCTCCCTGAGCTCAGCCCCACGGGGGCCCCAGAGAGTGGGGACTGTGTCCACTCTGAGCCTGTGGCCCGGTGTGCCACAGGCTCAGGAGACATTGCAGAGGGAGCGAGTGGATGAGACCCCCGGCTCAGGGAGGCGAGGACGAGGGTCCCCTCCTGTCAGCAACCCCCAGCTGACCAGGGGCCTGGCTTGCTTGACCACGGTCAAGCCCTGTGGTCCTGGGGGGTGAGGCTGTGGTTCTCTGCTGAGCTCCCAGGACCGGCGGTCACAGTGGGGGTTGGCTGGTGGCCTGCGAGTCCTGGGGGGCCAGAAGAGCTGCCCTGCATCCAGGGTCCCAGCGGGGGTCTCTGCCTGGCACTCCTGGGGCTGTGGTGGGGGAGGAGGCTGGCAGGTCCACCGTTCTTTTTGAGGGGGTGTCGGGGGGCTGCTCGGGATGAAGCCGGGCTGGAGTCAGGGCTGACTTCAGTGGGGGTTCATGCTGCCCCTTGATTGAAGAATCTGGTCAGGCTGGGGCAGACTGGGGCTGAGATGAGCAGTAGGTCGGAGCCGGAGCTCGATCCTGGGCCTAGGAGAGACGTTGGCTCTGTCCAGGGAAGTGGTTTCCTGGCTGCTGGGAGCTGTGGGAGCAGGGGACTTTCTGGGGAAGCACTCATGGGGCTGTCCTTTGCGTTCCCATGAAGTCCTCCATGTTCCACCATTGCCCAGGGCCGGGCCATTTCTTCTCCCTGTGTATGGGGCGGGCCAGGGAGGGGAAGCCCCTCACAGCCCTGCATCCCTCCAGCTTCTGGCACGAAAACCCTCCTCTCCAGGCCAGCGCTTTGCCTTTCTGCCCTCGTCAGCACCCCGAGGGAGGCACCAGGGTGATGCCCATTTCACAGGTGAGCGCTCCGAGGTTGTGGTTAACCCACGACTACGCAGCAGGCAGAGGCCAAGAGAAAAGCCCGGAGAAGGGAAGACGGAAGCTTGCGTTTGCTGAAATCTGATGGGCCCGGGGGAGGTGTGTCCAGAGAAAGAAGCCAGAGGAAGAAGCTTGATGCCACTCCCTCAGATGTGGGGTGCAGAGAGACACAGCCAGGGGACAGTGTGCAGTGAGAGCCAAGACTGCCCACAGGGCTAAGGTCACCAAGGGGGAATGGAGGGGCAGGACTCTGGGGACAGTGGCAGAGGAACACCGGGCAGTTGTGGTGGTTTGTGACCTCGTACCCCAAATTAAACAAGCGTTTATTCTCTTGTAAACCATCTTTCCTTCAATAGGTGGAAAAACCAGCAAAGCTGGACCGTCTCTGATGGTCCATCTAGTGTGGTACCGTGTGGCTGCCCAGTCCTGGGTGCCCTGCCGGGAGGCTGCCACCCCCGGGCACTCACCTGCAGGACACTTCTGCCAGGGACGCCCCACTGAGGTGAATAGCTACGTCCACCCTGCGGCTCTTGCCAAGTCTGCCCAAGTCGCCTCAGTCATCGGCAAGTCACATCACCGACATCACGGCCGCATAAAATTAATTTATTTAGTTAAGGGAGGTGTTAATTAAGAGTTCTCATTTATTGTGTCTCTGCAGACAGCTCTCGGGGGCTTCTGAGTTGTCAGTGCTGGTGACAGCAAAAGCTAATGGTATCACAAGTTATTAATAGGATGGTTGGAGTAGGGGAGGGGAGGAGCTGGGGCAGGGGATGGGAGGGGGAAGGAGATGCAACTTCCTTCTGCAAGTCTGTCCGGTGACAGGCACCCTCTGAGGGAGCTGGGGTGTGTGACTGGGTTCCAGGGTGTAGGTGGGTGTAAGATTCACCCCATCGAATGCGTCTGCCATAAAGGCACGGGGGGTGGGATGGGGGTGGTGGGAGGGATACTGGGAACGTTGGTGGTGGAGAATGGGCACTGGTGGAGGGATGGGTACTCGATCATTGCATGACTGAAACATAAGCATGAAAGTATGTAAGTCTGTAAGTATATCTCACGGTGATTCGTTTAAAAGAAAAATACGGAGAACAAAGTAAATAAATTTTCAAGTTAAAAAAAAGATTCACCCCATGGAGCCCCCAGTGAAGAGATGTCACCCGCAGAGCTGCCTGCACCCCACATTCCTGAGACTCCCCCTGGGAGCCCTCCTGCACTTCTTGCTCCACTTACAGATCTTGAACATCTTGGGTGCAGCTGGTGATTAATTGGCGCTGAGCACCCGATGCCTTGCACAGAGCCTGGGGCCTCCGCAGCAGGAATCTGCAGGAGGAGTAAGTGTGACCCTGTTCACCTCTCCAGGTCTGATCATTTTTGTTTGTTTGGGGGCCACAGCTGGCTGTGCTCAGGGCTTACTCCCGGCTCTGTGCTCTGGGATTACTCTTAGTGAGCTCAGGGACCATGTGGGGTACTGGGAGTTCAACTGGGGCCAGCACCTACCCACCACCATGCTACTCCTTCAGCCCTGGTCTGGTCTTCTTGAGATGAAATCTTGGGGTCTAGGCAGGGAACTGTGGGTCCCCCCCAGCCCCATCCCTATCTCAGCCCCTTCAGGCTTGCAGCCAGGGAGAGCCACAGCAGGGGAAAGGGTGATGATGAAGGGGGTGCACGCGTAGGGATGGAAAATCAGGCCTGGGGAGACTTGCCAGGGTGGGGTTTGTATGTGGAATCGTCAGTAAAATCCATAAGGGCCCTCCCTGGGGACTGCTGGGAAAGAAGAGATCTGACACAATTTCAGGTAAACAACGGTTTCGGCCAGGAAGCTGCTCCATGCAAGGAGTTGAGACCCGGGTCTGCCCCAACAGGCTTTGCGACCTGCAGAAGATGTGAGTTTGCCCAGCTGTGAAATGGAGCGAGTGAGTCCAAACGGGCAGAAGTGCAGAACCCAGGCTCAATCTGGCCACGTGTTCCACATCCTGTGCTGTCGTTGAGGGCACCCGTGGTCAGGGCACAGGCGGGCTGTTCCCTGGTTATCGTCTCCTTCCCAGAGGAGGTTTGCGACTGCAACTCGAGGGCCCAGGGGAGTCTTGGGAATGGGAGGGTCCGAGTAGAAAAATCGATTCTGTGTCTTGATCAGATCACCACCTGTCCTGGATAGCAAGGGCCTGGCCCAGAGTAGGGGAGCAGGGGTGTTGTTTGGCGCAGAAATCCTCGTGGGGGAGAGAGGCAGTGGGGCGTCACGGGTGAATGAGCTTGGCCTGAGGCAGGGCCAGCAGGGTGCGGGGAGCAGGGAGGGCTCTCCAACAAGCCGCTTCCATCACTGGCTGAAGGTGCTCCCAGGAAACATTGGTCTGTTCCGTGCGGGCAGCAGATCCTCCAGCAGAGCAACCAAGATGTTGGCGGTTGGCATTTGGACTGGCCTGCCCAGAGACATGAAGGGCCAGGAGCTATGAACAGAGCCTCAGCAGCTGCGGTGAGCAAGCCAGGAGAAGGAGATGGGGGTCCTGGGGGTCCTGGACACGTGATGAGGAAACCTCAGTCATCACCCGACGGGAGGCACAGACCTGTAGGGGGAGTCACTTCCACCCACTCCTTCACCTGAGCATGGCACGGGAGGGGGGCTCGAGCTCAAGGTGCGAGGGAGGGAAGGGTTTGGCCCAAGCTCCTTCTTGGGAGACATGCAGATCCGAGTTCTAGTGTTTGTTACCAATGTCAGGCTGTGGTCTTGGGTCAGGTACTTCCTGCCTTCGGACTTCAACCTCCTCCTCTGAACGAAGGGTCAAGAACTCCTTATGCAGAGGGTCGGTTGTGATCAGTAAGTAAAATAATGCATGAGAAAGTTTTTAGGGCTGGAGCAATAGCACAGCAGTAGGGCATTTGCCTTACAAGTGGCCAACGTGGCCGACCCGAGTTCAATTCCTCTGCCCCTCTCGGAGAGCCCGGCAAGCTACCGAGAGTATCTCGCCCGCACGGCAGAGCCTGGCAAGCTCCCCGTGACGTATTCGATATGCCAGACACAGTAACAACAAAGTCTCCAATGGAGACGTTACTGGGCCCGCTCGAGCAAATCGATGAACAACGGGAGGACCGTGACCGTGACTGTGAGAAAGTTTTTAGCTCAGTGGGGCTGGAGTGATAGCACAGTGAGTAGGGCGCTTGCCTTGCACATGGCCGACCCGGGTTCGCTTCCCAGCATCCCATATGGTCCCCCAAGCACCGCCAGGAGTAATTCCTGAGTGCAGAGCCAGGAGTAACCCCTGACCATCGCCGGGTGTGACCCAAAAAGGCAAAAAAAAAAAAGTTTTTAGCTCAGAGCCTTGGAAACATTATGGATTTAGTAAATGTTCTTGTTACAATTGATTTCTTATTATTCCAGTGATACGTAAAGGAGGAACACACTCCAGGCTGCAGGAAACATTGCCAGCTTCCAAGCCTGGGTCCCTTCCTAGGGCCTCCCATGTCCCTACAATACCTTTTCTGGACTCTGGGAGCTCAAATTGAGCCCTCCGAAAGGGACTTTTTTATACTGTTCACATAGATTCTGGCTCTGACATTCACTTCTTTTTCCCCGGTCCCCGTCTCCCCAAGAACTCAAAGATTAGCTTCAGACATTATCGAGGCACCATTTGATCAGCCTCAGGCATCTCTGAAACAGACTTTGAAGGTGTGGAACAGAGACGGTAACTGGGCAAGAAGTCCCATGCTCATGCAGGCTCCAAAGTGAGTCCAATTCCTTGTGTGGGAAGTAATGATACAACCACGTCGCCGGTTTCTTCCTGGGGCTATCTGAGGATCAAACAAGATCATGAGGGCAAGATATGAGGAATTGCTTTGAAAGCTACAAATTGCGATCCAACCTTCTTCGATGCCAGAAAGATGGACTGGGAGCAGGCGGCTCCCCTTATGAGCCTTGATCTGTGGGATCGTGATTGCTGGCGGAGAGAGATGCCGCCTCCACACCCCGGGCTCAGCTGGGCAACTGGAGCAGGGATGAGGGCCTGGGAAACTCTGGTCCTTAGAAGGGGGGCCTAAGATTCTTGCTCAGAGACATGCAGAACTTGGGACCACCTAAGCGACACGAGGAACCTGGGTGTTTCCCAGCTCAGTGGGGTCCAGCAGCATTGCCTTGCCAGGTCCTAGCATTGAGCTGTCTGGGTTGATTGGTCAAGTCTAATCAGGAAAAGGTCCCTGGGATCTCCGAACACTACTTGGGACCCAACTTCCTCCCTCAAGAAAGAGCTTGGATCCATCAGTAAGTGACCGTACATGCTCAGAGCTGGCTCCTGGGGGAAGGCGGGGAGCAGAGGGTTTTGTGTGGTATTTATCATGCTGGGAGGTACTTGGTTCCCTCAAGAGCACCAGTGCTCATGGGAGGCAGGTTTCTTCTTGTGGGGAAAGGGGCGTCCCCTGTGTGGCTAGATGACCTCTTGTGCACCATTTGACATGGCCTGGTTAGCAACACCAGTGGTCTGCCAAAGGCTATGGAGTCTCACATTTCTATGAATAACCCCCACCCACTGGGGACCAGCTTAGATCTAGTCTTTGACCCCAGCTGTCATGAACCAAGGACAGTCCAGACTCTACTTCATGGCAAGTATGAAGAGATTGTAGGACTGGGGCTGGGCGCCTAGCAGGGGGTGTATCTGCTGACACAAGCAGTGCTGGGCCCAGAATCCCAACACCTTAGCAAGTATTTTTATTATTGCTCAGAGCAGGAAAGTCTAGACCCCATGGGGTGAGCACACACTCCAGCTGAGATTTCTGAATGGGGTACGTTCTCCAGAGGACCCAGCAATGTCCAGAGCATCTGTGGAGGATGCTGCAGGCTGAGGCAGTGCTGCCCACTCTGAGAAACTTTGCTCCTGTCCTACAAAAGGTTCCAAAGTAGACATGTCCCCATTTCCTTCCTGGGACCCACTTAGAATTGTGCAGAGCTGGAGTTTACTCGAGGGGCATTTCTTGATGGGGGGATTCAAAATATCGATGGAGGTTTGTTTTCCCCTTGTTAATTTTCATGAGTTTACAATATTATAGAATTCCAGGGGCACATAAGAACTCCCTCTATGTGCTAGAATTTACCACACTCACCGGTGAAGTTCCAGTGTGGTCCCCCAAAGACCAACATCCCCCCATTCCTCCCACTTACTCCCCTGTCCCTCCAGGAATCACCTTAGTTCTCACTGAGTCTAGGAGTTAGTTTCAATGTTTGTTAGTTTTGCTTTTGCCAGTTCATCTGCTTTTTTTATACTTCACATAGGAGGGTAAAGCATCTGGTGATTGTCTTTCACTTCCTCCCTGATTTCATTTAGCATAATCACCTCCAGTCACATCCATTTTGCCCCACATGGCATCCTATCATCCTTTTTAATGGCAGGTAATATCGTATACACGGCGCCGGGGGGCCAGGTGGTGGGTGTGACCCCCGCCTACTGGAATTTGGAGGATCTGGGTGGAAGATGCTCGACTCCAATTCGAGTAGGCTTGGAGGTCTCGGCCCCGGAACCCGCGTGGCTTTGTCCCTCTGCCAGTACCTTCATGTGTGCGGAGAGTGGTCTCAGCATGGTGGTGGCTGGTCCTGGAGGTCTTCGGCTGCCGTAGTCCTGGTCGGGGCGGGGAGGAAAGCTCAACCCGCTCCCCTCCAAGGGACTCCGGGAAGGAACACCCAGGCGCGGGGGCAGAGACTGTAATCCCATCAGCGGCCAAGACTCAGAGACTATAAAATCCAGATCCCGGACGAGAACAGTGCAATCTCTGCCCCCGCGCCTGGGTGTTCCTTCCCGGAGTCCCTTGGAGGGGAGCGGGTTGAGCTTTCCTCCCCGCCCCGACCAGGACTACGGCAGCCGAAGACCTCCAGGACCAGCCACCACCATGCTGAGACCACTCTCCGCACACATGAAGGTACTGGCAGAGGGACAAAGCCACGCGGGTTCCGGGGCCGAGACCTCCAAGCCTACTCGAATTGGAGTCGAGCATCTTCCACCCAGATCCTCCAAATTCCAGTAGGCGGGGGTCACACCCACCACCTGGCCCCCCGGCGCCGTGTAATCCCATCATCTTATTATCTCATTCCTACTTTGGACAAACTTGCAGGCTATCGAATGTAGCCTGCCCACAGGGCAGAGTCTGGCAAACTCCCCGTGGCCTACCAAATATGCCAAATACCAGTAACAATGATGGGTCTCATTCTCCTAAAGAGCCGTGAATATAATCTCAGGGCTAGGATGAAAGAGACGTTACTGGGGCCTGCTTGAGGCAATCGACGATTAACAGGATGATGAAATGAAATGAAAAAAAAATATCGTATAGAGAAGAGAGTTACTACTTCTTTATCTAGGCATCTTGACGGGCAGCTCGGTTGTTTTCTTATTTTGGTTCCCTATTCCTTATAGATTCTGCTATAGGCGTGAGCAGTATTTTTGAATTAGTATTTTTAAAAAAATATCTTTCAGACAATATCTAGAAGAGGTAGTGCTGGATCATAGGGTATTTCCATTTCTATTTTTAAAAGAAATATTCATACAACTTAGGAAGAAGGAATCTTAGTACTGTACTGAATTCCTTAGGTGCCTGAAAAATTTCTGCCGTGGGGATTCCAGGCCTCAGGGATCAGTTGACGATGGTTAGTTGAGAGCCAGAAAACGCAGTCTTCAATTTTCGCCTAGATTCAGGTGCTAGTTAAAAATTTTAGTCTGTCATCCAGAGACCCAGTAAGATAGGTCCCCTGGGATCCTATTTCATTTTTCAATGTAAAAACCCTCTACAAGTCTGACTCCGTTTATTGTGTCAGTGAAAACACTCAGATTTGTTGTATTTCTAGTTTTCCTTCAATGACTCACAACTTTTAATACACTGAATCCAGAATGTGCTCTGTGAACTGAAATCATGGAAGAGACCAGGCTGGGGGAAAAGAAACAGTTAAAGCAGTCAGAAGTTTAGGGGACGAGAAATGAATTAAATCGGAGAAGGAAAGAGAAGGTATCGATCAGCCTAGGAGGGACAGAGAGAAAGGTGGGTTCTGAGGGCTAAGGGATGGGCAGGAAGTGGAATGTAGACGATAAAGAAAAGAGAGGGATGGATAGAAAGAGAGAAGGGAGGGAAGTGCTAGAGGATGTGGCGTGAACAATGAGGGAAGTGGGGCAGAGGGGAGGATGGTGGAGGTGAGGCAGGGAGGTGAGGCCGAGGAAGGTGGGAGGCGGGAGGGGCCGAGGCCTCTGGAGTCTTTCTCTCCACCGAGCAGCTGCCGAGCAGATAAATACAGCACAGCTGGGCTTTTCTCTCTCGTAATTGACATCTTTGAGTCTGTCCCTGCTTGACAAATCAGGCCATTTATTATTAGTGATGACAGGGACAAATATCTCAGGCATTCATTTTACATCTGGACCCCCTGATAATAGAAGTCAACGCACCAGCCCCTCTCCCCACTGCTCTCTCTCCCCTCACCACTAGGAGGAGAATTGCCGGGAGCTCTTGGTTTGGGTCCCGCCTTTCTAAGGGGGAGCCGGAGAGGGAGCTGTCCACAGCCTGCCTGGTGCTGAACCCCAACACTGCACCTTCTCTGGCCCTGGGTGTGTGTGGCGGGGGGGATGCTGGCTGATCGCAGGCTGATCCGAAGTCTCACCTCCAGAGTAAAGTGGCCACAGTGTATTTTTTCATAAAGAAAATATTGGCTTTGAGCACAGAGTGAAGGCTTAACTCTGACACGTTCAACCTCGATTCTAAGAACTTTGGATGACTTTAAGCATGAACCTTTCCCACTCTGGGTCTTGGGCTTCCAGCCTGTAATGCGAAGGGCCCCCCTCACCAGCCTCTTATATTACAAAAATTCTTGAATAGATCCCTCTGGGTATAGAGTGGAATTCTAAAATCCTTAGGCAGACACTGAAGGCCCTTCAAAAAAACATTCCTCTCTACGTCCTTACACTGTCCACTGTTCACTCATGAGAACCCTCTCTCTAGTCCTAAACACATGTGTATCTTTCAGTCCTGATGTTTTCACACTTACTAAACTACCCCTTCCTTTGCCCTACTCCTGAGTCCCTGGGAGAACTGTCTGGTCGCTTCGTTGACTAACAGTGACCTTCCATCGGACCTAATTCTAGCTTCTTCTGAAGAGCGATATATTTCAGACAGCGATATGTCTTAGACCAGGCATATGCCATAGATCTCTTTAGAACTTGGGCTGTGATCTGAATTAGGGGAGGTTGGTCAGGACTCACCACACTCTGTACCTGGACCTGGGTGAGTACTGTGGCTCTTTGACCTCTGAAGCTCTTTTATCCAAACCACCATCACACTTCCAATGCTGTCAGTGAAGGAAGAGATCTCCCGGAGGAGGCTAGCAGAGACTTGGGCCTCTGTCTCTGAGATAAGAACCTGATTTTGGCCCACTGATGTAATGCAGAGACCAGCCTCATTTCCCTGGAGAGCAGTAGGGGTATGCTAAATTATGTGCATAAGCTTCTGCCTCCCCATTGGCTCAGAGGCTCTGAGAACTTGTACAAATGCAATGTCAAGTTGTTGTGGCTGCCTGAGCTCCAGGTTCAGGGGCTCCTTCCCATTCGCCTACCCCAGAGAGTCCAGGGCGTCCCATAGAAAGACCGCCTCCTGAACCCAGTCCTGGAGTTTCTGTGGCCTTATGGCTGGAGATGTGGGGGGGTTCTTTGCACATCATCACAGTATAGGACGTCCCCTCTCTCTTTGCCCTAGAAATCAAAAGGACCTTTCACCTACTGGGATGAGCTTGCAGGAAGAGCCTCTCTCTACCTCATTAAATTCACAGAGAATTCAACATGGTGGCCTTCCTGCATCCTCTCCCCACCTCCGAAGGGGAGGCAGAATCATTTCTGATGTTTATTTCTTTGGGAACAAAATTCTCCCCTTCCTGGGCCTGCAGTTGGTACAGACCCAAGAAAGGGCTTGATTTTCTTCCTCCGCTCTGCCCAGGGCTTGGCAGAGCCCCTGAGGTCATGCTTGGAAGATGGTAAAGCTCATGGGCCATTATTCTCCTCTCCCAGTGATCATAAGAGGGAGGGCCAGGGGGTCTCCCAGACCTAGGCTGTGTATTTGAGGTACCCCAGAGAGCTTGGGCAACAGGACATCCCAAGATGCGCAGATACCTTCTCAGACCCCAGAGTCTACCTATATTATAGCCTCACAGAATCAGCAATAAAGGGGATTCTTGGTCCTTATGATCTACATTAGGGATGGGGAAAATGAGGCCAGAAAGGAGAAACCAGGTGTCTGGAGTCACCTGGTGGAAGAAGCAGCGTCTTTGGTGTGTGGCACTTGTACACTTCCTCCTTAAGCCGGAGGGGTGTGAGGTGGTACTGGACTCTTAAAGGTGTGGGTGCCTTGTGATGCTGGTAATGGCGGGCCCCCAGGCATGGAGACAGGTGGGGTCAAGCTGCCAGAGACAGGTCTCTGGGGCCCGAAGCCTCCTCCCTTGCAGAAAAGGCTTTGACTGCAGCCGAGGCACCGTGCAAGGAACAGACCTTGGCTGGCCTTTCAGGCCCTTCAGACTGGGAGCCTCCCACGCCGACGGGGGTGGAACAACTTATTCATCTTTGCATCGGGAAATAGATGGCCCGGGAGGAGCTAATGAAGCTGTCTCCTTGCTGACACGCGAAGATGGTGACAGATAGCTGGTGGGGAGAAGGCAGGTGTTGGCACATGGCCCATTGGGCAAGGTAGAGAACAGCACGTTCCTCAATGTCCCTGGGGGTCAGGCTGGCTGCTGAGGTCCCAGGGAGGGGGAGCGTGTGGGCTCTGAGTTACAGCGACAGGAGTTGCAGGGAGAGCTTCCCGTAGCCCCTTACCCAGGACAGACAGGATAGAAAGGTCGTAGGGAAGGGATGCACCATCTAGTCCAGCAGTCTTGTCGCCCAGGTGGGCTTGTAATGACCTGGAGGAGAACAAGGGGAAGACTCAAGTTAGGGGCAGAGATTTCTGAAAAGCTCCTTGGTGGTGAAGACGAGGAAAATGAGACTTCAGGTCTCCTCACTGGCTCAGGGTCCTCACCCTGCGGGACTGGGAAGGGCAAGATTAAGATTCCCAAACTCTCAGAATGCTCCGTCTACACCTTCCCTTCCTCCTCACTCCGTTGCCCAGCCATCTGCCTAACGCCCCAACCTCGGAGACTTGCCTTCCGAGTCCCTCCATCTAGCTAATAGCTTATGGGAAGAATTAGTCCAAATGTCCTTTCAGGTCACAGAGTCTACTTGCTATTTTGTTTTCTTCAATTTAGTTCACGAGCTTTTGTGGTGCTGGGAGAGTAAACCCAAGGCAGTACATAGCACTGTAGCACTCTCATCCCGTTGTTCATCGATTTGCTCAAGCAGACACCAGTCACATCTCCATTGTGAGATTTGTTGTTACTGTCTTTGGCATATCGAATACGGCACAGGTAGCTTGCCAGGCTTTGCTGTGCGGGTGAGATACTCTCAGTAGCTTGCCGGGCTCTCCGAGAGGGATGGAGGAATCAAACCCGGGTCGGCCTCAGGTAGCACATATGCAAGGAAAATTCTCTATCACTGAGCTACAACCCAGACTTTCTTTTAACTTATTTTTTTACTGTGGTGGGGGGTCACTCTTGGTGACCAGGACTGGGAGGGCTGAGAATTGAGGCTTGGCCTCACATCTGCCAGGCAAGTCTTCTACCATTTGAATTACATTGCATCGTTCTACTCTGCATTTTGGACCTACCTCTGCCCGAGGGTCCCTGTGTGGGTTCCATCCTCCTGCCACCTAGGTAATGCCACCTCCAAGGAGCTGTCCTCCTCTGGGCATCCATGCCCAGTGTCCCAATGTCCTTCCATATGTACCACTAAAGCACCTTGAGAGGCCTGGTTTTGCAAGCCAGAACCAAGGAGAGAGATTGAGAGCTCTAGAACAAGGCCAGCATGCCCTTGGCCTCCCTAAGTGAGACCCTCTTCATTTTGGTTTTGCCGCTGAGATTTTTGCTTCCCACTGGTCCGGGTGGGTGAGTCCAGCTTGATGTGGATCCGTGTGACCTGGCAAAGGACATAGAGAGGGAGAGCAGGCCCCAGAGGTGGCCGCTGCCACCGCCTCTGTACGGGGCTTCTAATTGACAAGTGTCCTGGTGGTGATTAGCTCCCTTGACGGGGACCTTTCCAGCCCTGGTCAGTGAGCTGAGAACCATTAGCTCCAGATGAGGACACTGAGGTCCAGCAAGGGAAATGCGAAGTAAGCCAATGGTACTCACTTATTCATTCGTTTGTATCAATAAATCCCCATGAAGCCCCACTTGAGGCCAGGAGCTGAGATCGTTAAGGTGAGCTGGCAGGCACGGCCCTGCCTCCCGGGACCCAGAGGCTCCGGGTTCTCCTGCTCTCTGGGTCCCCGGCATGAGAGGCTGCCCTTGAGGTTTCCATGTCCGGACATTTACCTCCAGGCCCTTATTCTTGCTCTTGTGTCATCCTCTCAAAGCATCCTCAAGGGCAGCCCTGCGCCATCCACTCTCAGGAGGGCCCTCGACCCCTCCCCCTGCCGCCTGCAGCGCCCACCTGCCCACGCTTCCTCTTTTTGTTCACCATGGCAGGAAATGAAGTGGGTGAGAAAAGAGAAAAGCCCTCGCCCCTAAGAGCCTCTCAGAGGAGGGAGGGGAAGGAAAACTTGCCCTCTTCCCCCCAATTTCCTGCTGCCTCAGGCAGGTAAATGAGAGCAGCGGCTGCTGTCGGGGTCGGGACCCGGGCGGGGGTGCAGGAATGTGGGAATCTTGTCTGGATGTCTCTGCAGCCTCCCCCGCCCCCACCTCGTCCTCGTCTTCAGCCCACCAAGGCCGGATTTGTCTTGCAAAGTGGCATCATTATAAACGCATCAGCCTCCCCTGGCCGCGTGCTCCAGCTCCCGCCAGCCCATCCAGGCTCGATTACATCTGAGGCTGTCTGGGGTAATTAAGTGACATTAGGACGCAGCCCCTGCCATAATGCGATGTTCAAAGCCGTGGGCTCCTGCTTCCTGGGAGCCGCCACGAAGGCCGAGGCTGCCTAATGCACCGCGCTCTGATTGCGGCTAATTACTCTGCAGACAGGCCTCATTAGTGGCGGGTTTGGGTTAAAAGGTGGGTAGCTGGCTGCTTCCGCCACAGCCCCCAGACCGCCGGGTCACAGCCCCATCTTCCTGCTCCCGCTGCCCCTCAGCGGATCCCCGCTCAGCCCTGCAGGTGGGATCAGAACGGGGTGAGAGCTTTGCCGAAAGAGCACTCACCTGGTGGAGCAAGGTCGCGGAGCCTCGCAGAGCTTCCCGGGGGCTTGTTTTGACTAGTGGGGACCATGGCCCAGAGGAGGTCACTGACTTATCCAAGGCTGCACAGCACAAGCCTCCTGGGCCATATGTCCTAAACTGCCTGGTTTGGAGAGGTGGCGAGGGGCTCATTGGAACTCTGCAGGGTTGGACATCCTCGGGATCCACAGATGGTGGGAAGAAGGGCTCAGGAATGGCTTGGATAGGAGCAGGGGGACGCGTGCCCCCAAGGTGCTGGATTCTTCTAGGCCTTGGGGATCCCTTGGCTTGGAGCACTCTCGACTTGATGCCTTCTCCACAGCTGTGATCCTGGCTGAATTCTTTCACCCCACACCCTTTCGCCCTCTGGGAAGCCCCCCACCCCCGAGCCCAAGGTCAACTCATCTCCATGCTCCCAGCATCTCCATACCACCCCCTCTCGGCACTCAGCCCTCTGAGTTGCCCACTTGTCTACACCCCACTTGTATCCAGAAGGGACAAGAGCTGAGTTTGCTCGTATGCTCTGACGGCCTCCCTGGTGCCCTTTGCAGATGCTTTATTTTTATTTTTGCTTTTTGGGTCACACCTGGCGATGCACAGGGTTTACTCCTGGCTTTGCACTCAAGAATTACTCCTGGCTGTGCTCAGGGGACCAGATGGGATGCTGGGAATTGAACTCGTGTGCAAGGCAAATGCCCTCCCTGCTCTGCTATCACTCCAGCCCTTACAGGTGCTTTAGAGAGTACGATGTGATCCTTTCCTGAGGGCTCCAGGGAGGCAGAGATGGCTCCAGGGTCTGAGGCACATGCTTCGTGTGTGGGAGGCCTGGGTTCAATCCCTGAGCACTGCTAAGAGGGACCTCCAAGCAGGGAACTAGGAGTAGCAACTGAGTGCCACTGAGTTTGATCCCCAAACAGAACAAACACAAATAGAAGCCCTCTGTGCACCAGAGGGTTAAAAAAAAAGAGAGAGAGAAGAGAAGAAAAGTCAGATGCACAGATCTCCTCACTGACAGCATTTTCTTCAAGACTTTAGGGCACCTGAAAGCCATCATGATCCCCTGAGGCGAGCATGAACTCCCAGTGAATCACCTCTGAAGCAGCGAGCATGGTTCCTCATAGCCCGAGTTCTCTGGGTGCTGCTGGTTCCCCCATGTCCCTGCTGCCCCTGCCCAGCCTCTCCCTCAGCCCCTGATGACTCCCCGCTTCAGTTTCTCTTGCCGTATCTGCCTCCATCACTTTGCTCCCAGGGTCCCTCTTGCCAGAAATGCCCCGTCTCTCTGCCCTCCAGGTCAAACGCTCGCCCAGGTTCCATCCCCTCTCTGGGGCAGAACTTTAAAGATGTTCCCTGCAGGACTCACCTCTTGCTAGCTTTTAAGACAAACCTTGTTATGCTATGAAGGAACCCCGAGGGTGGGACCAAATTCCTAAGCAGCCCCCTTAGATGAGGGGGAAAGTGCAGGATTGGCTGATGGGAAGAAGAGGAAGGCAGAGAGACCACCAGAGAAACAGAAGAGAAAGTGGAGGGGGGAAGTAGAAGAGGCGGTCAGAGAGATGAAGAGGAGAAGGACTTGGGCCAGAGTGATGGTCCAGGGGGTCAAGGCTCTTGCCTTACAGATAGCCAGTCTCCGTTTGATACCCAGCACCTGCTGTGGACCCCGCACACTGACAGGAGCGATTCCTGAGCACAGACTCAGGAGTGAGCCCTGAGCACAGTTGGCTGTAGCACCCAAGACCCCCCCACCCCCAAAATGAAAGAAAATAAGGAGGACTTGACCCCACATTGCTGAGCTTCAAGAGAGAGGGAGGAAGCCACAAGACAGGGGGTCCCCAGCACAGGCAGGAAGCCAGAACTCGGTCCCACAGCCATGGGAACCTGAACTGCACCCACAACAGAAATAAGCCTCAAAGTTGCCATAAGAAAGGAGGACAGCAGCCTCGTGGGCCCCAGGACCACGCTGTGATGGTCCTCAGAGCTGTGGGGAAGTAACCGTGGAGACTTCACCTCACTACAGCTGCTGCAATGGGTCTGAGAGGCAGAGGAAACTAGTCCACTGCATTGGTTGGCTGCCTCTTGTGACTGATTTGACAGAGGAGGACCACAGAGCGTTTTGTTGTAGTTGCATTTAGGTTTGGGTTGCAGTGGTCACACACCAGGGCCAGCCTCCAGCTCTTTGCCTCTCTGGAGAGCACAGGACAGCAGCTGCCAGGCTGCAGGAAGGGAAGGGCATTGAGAGAGAGGACACCAGTGACCTGGGTTGGAGAAGAGGGAGAACTTCGGGGCTTCACCACCACTCACCACTCAGAATTTGTTTCTATTCCAGGCCTTCTTGGAGCCAAGATAGGCAACCTCCCTCCACCTCCCCATACTTCTGGAAGCCCCGGCAGCCACACCTGTCTCACCACCACCATAGAAGTTCATCTGCTGGCTTTGTTAAGAGACTCATAAATAAATCTCAAGAGGTTAACTAGCTGCAAATATTTCCTGGACACCCATTCCTGGCTGCCAGCTCCCACCCCAACAAAGCCCCAGACGCTGCTCCCACACCCCAAAGATGCCACCGTGCCACCAGCAGGATTGTCCAGTTTAATATTCTGGATTCTCTGGAGCATGAAGCCACAATGCAGCCACGTGACATCTCCAAACTCTCCAGTGCTGACATCCCAGTAGTAGCACACCAGATTGGATGTAACAGATTAGAAGTCAAACAATCTCCACTAACAGAAACAGTAACACAGAAGGCTTAATTTGCAACAACAGCTTAGTTAAACCCTCAGACAAGGATTTAATGTCTTCGTGGTGAGTTTTTCAAAATTTTTTTTTCCTACGGAAATATTTTTTGATCATTCCGTTAGTCAGTGAGTGGCAACAAGCAATTTAAATAAATTATTGTGGGCCTGCTACGGGGCAGGCTTGAGGGGTGGCCGGGAAAATGGAGACAATGGTGGAGGGAAGGTGACAGTGATGGTGGGGTGGTGTTGGAATACTGAATGCCTGGAACAAACTATCATGGACAACTTTGTAAAACACAGTGTTTAAATAAAGTGGAAAAAAAAAACCACTTCCCCCACCATGGAGGGGGCTGAATAGGCAGAGCCAGTTACTGTTAGGGAGTTCACTGTTAGGGACAGGACTTAGCTCTTTTGGAGGAAGACAATAATTCCAGCAAGATGCAGTGACAACTTCTAGAAAGAATGTCATCCTGACTATCTGAACACCTGGGTCCAAATCTTATTGCTGTGTGCCCTTAACTATGACGCTCAACCTCTCTGAGGCTCAGGCTTTACAGTCCTAACGTCAACTTAGGAACTCTCGCTACTGAGTTAGGGGGCCTCCGGGCTCCGGGGGGTGCATTGAGGGAATGGCTCTGGGGTTGGCTGGCTTGCCACACGCACCAGGAGCGCCATCTTTGAGAGATGGAAGTCAGGGGAAATCCAGGATTATCTGCTCCAACTTTCACTCTTTGCTCTCAGGGGACATATGACGAAAGTGGGGTCTAGAGAGTTTTTGTTTGTTTGTTTGTTGTGGGGGCACAGCTGGCGTTGCTCAGGGCTCACTCCTGGCTCTGCACTCAGAGCTCACCCCTGGAGGTGCTTGGGGGAACCATATGAGGCACCAGGGATTGAACCTGGGTCCGCTGCTTGCAAGGCCAGTACCCTCCTTGCTGTGTGTGTGTGTGTGTGTGTGTGAGAGAGAGAGAGAGAGAGAGAGAGAGAGAGAGAGAGAGAGTTGGGTAATATCCCGCAACCATTGACGCAAGAAGGCCGGGCATGTCCCCAAACCTGACGCTGCCTTTCACCATGAGAAACTGGACAGTTTCCTCCACTGTCTAAGTTGAGAGCACCCCGAAACCCTGACTCTCCAGTGTCACCTCAGTGCCCACACAGAAGACGTGGCTTGGGGTCAGAGCGGGGCGTCCAGGAACCTCCTGTAAAGATCTCAGGAGAGCCACAGACCTGGCCTTAGGGGAACGGAACTGACCACACAAGCCCTCCCAAGGTGCTGAACGCTGGGTCAGACATCAGAGAGGAGAGATTGCGCCCAGTGGGCCTCACCAGCCTCCCTCGCTCTCTGCCCAGCACGTGCTGGACACACAGCCCATCCCATCTCTGGGCTGACCCTCCCCAGAGGCCACCCCTCCCTGCGCAGTGCTCGTTTCTGGGAGACTGCATGTTCGGGGGCTCAGACGGCAGAGCCCGTCCTGTGCCGTTGGAAGAGACAGGCTTGGGGGCTCCTCTCAGGGCTTCCCCGGCACTTGAACCAACACTCGGATTTAATCACTTTCTGTTTTCCCAGGGGCTGCACCTACTTCTGTAGTAATGAACGCAAAGGAAGGAAGGGCGTAGCAGCCTCGCGTGGTCCGGGGTCTGCTGTGGCTCCACACACACCCCAGGCTCCCGCCCCCTCCTCTCCCCCAAGGCCATGTTCCATCGGATCCACCCACACTCCAGGCGACTGATGCCCTCCCTGCCACCCGCCAGCTCTGCTCCCCCGTCAGCCCTCCCTGAAGCGTAACCCCTTTCACACTGGCACCCACTGTCCCCTCAGCTCTTTCACAGCCTGTCGGGGCCCTGCCGTCCCCTGGGCTGTCCTCCTGGATCCTGCCAGTTCCTGCCACATCCCCGCTGCTTCCCCTCCACCCCAGAGGCCTCCGTCCCAGCTGCTGGGGGTCCCCAACACTGCTCAGGGCCCAGCCCTCAGGAGCTCTGCCCTTCCTGGGCCCCCCAATACTGGGTGTGCCTGGGCAGTCCCATCCCTCACGGGACTCAGTTTCCCCGCAAGAAGTCCCCTGCCGAGGAGGCTCTTGACTCAAAGCCATGCACCTCTGTGGCTTTCCAGCTGCCCTGGGGCTCAGGGACCCCTCTCCTCCCAGTGAGGTCTCGGACTGGCCCTTCAGCTGGGCTCCTACCTGGTGGCCCCACACACGTGAGGGCCCCACGCACCGAGTCGGCCCCAGGAGGCCTGGGTTGCTCTGCCTGACTCACCTGTGAGGTGGGACTAACCGGACCCTGTGCCCACCACTCAGTGTCCAGCCACGGCGGGAGCAGAGTCCACAGGACCAGGTGGAGGGGAAGGACTGCTGGGAGGCTGTGCCGGACCATCACGTGAGCCAGAAGCACTCGGTGGGTGCCAACTGCGCCAGGAGCGAAGGGGCAGGTATCAGCCAGGCCGCTGGGGCCAGCTTGGGGCTGACCGCCTGCATGGGGCACTGGTTCAGGAGGGGGATGGGATGGGTTGGTGTTTGGGAGGAGCAACGAGGTGGCAGCCCCCTCTGAAGGGTGGATCAAGCAGCCAAGCGCGGCTGGCCCCCAGGACTTCCAAGTCCGCCCTGAAGATCCCTGTAGGTCAGCGGCGGGGTGGGCAGTGGGGGCCAGCGGCAATGAACTCTGGCCCCGCTGCCCTCGAGTCCCAGGGACCCAGCCTGCCTGGCTCCCCGGCCTTCACTGGCCTGCCCCTTCCAAGCCGGCCGGGGGTCCAGCCGCGGGTCAGCCTGTGCACCCAGACCCTCGCTCCAGCCCCACAATGTCAATTGATTAATAGCGACATCCTTGAGACGGTAGCACAAATTAATTTCTGAATTGCGCCATTAGTGAGTAATTAATTTCTTTGCTCTGGGAAATGAAGATATCCCTGACGAGCGCGTTATCTAAATCTATAAAAGGGGAGAAATGCTGAACAGGCAGCTCCATTAATGCCCGCATTGATTTCTCTTCTCTCCTCACGCTTCCTCCCGGCTCGTGCCCCCACTTTCTTTTGGGGGCTGCATCCATTTGTTCCCAGGAGGGGTGGGGGCCCCTGGGAAGGGGAGGAAGAGCAGCAGTAACCTAGAATGTGCTCCTGCGGTCGAACCGTGTCTTAGCGGATGCTGTCATGGAGGTGGTTGCTGTGGAAACAGGTGCCTGACCCTCTGGGCGTGAAAGCGAACTCAGACGACAGGCGTTTTCCTGGAAGCTGCGGGGCCTGGGAGGGCTGTGGTCTCCCACACTTCTGGGAGACAGCGGTTGCCTCCTTCAGGAAGTCCCCCAAGATTAACATCTCCACCTCTCACCCACAATGACTTCTCTACCTCCAGCTCGTGGCCAGGGATACTGGGGGTCCCGCTCCAGCTTCCATCACACACCTTCCCGACTGTCTGGGTTTGTCAGCCCTGCTCTGAAGGCCTTGCTGTGTGACGCCTGGCAACTTTCACACCCTTTCTGTGTTCTTGTAAAGGATGGCTCCCCTCCTCAGACCGGCTGTGAGACTCTGATGAACTAGTGAGTGTAATCCTGTGTGCAGGCCCCCCGAAGGAGAGAGGGTCCCTATGTGGGTGGGCGCTGGGACACTGGAGCCGGGCTGAGTCAGACGTGCTGACCCTCGGTCTCTGGAGTCAGGCTCTCTCGGACCCTGGCTTGCCATTTGTTTATTTTTGTTCTGGGGGCCATACCTGGGGGAGTTCAGGGATTGCCTCCTCCTGGTTTGGCACTCAGAGGTCACTCCTGGAGGTGCGCAGGGGACCTTAGGTAACTCTGAGGGTCAGACCTCCGATGGGCCGTGTGCGGCGAGTGCTTTGCTGCGGGCTGCCTCTGGCCCCGGCGTGCCCGTCAACGGGGACAGTGCGCACTGAGTCGCAGGCTGGAGGGGCTCTCATGTTTGTCCCTGTGTACTCACCGTGTGGAGGGGGTCTGGGCTTCAAGGAGTCTCTGCGCCGCCGTTCCCCCCGCCAATGTGTTTGCTGTCCCCATTATGTCCCTGGCCCCAGAGGTGGCTTCATTAGCTCCCATCCCTGGCCCCAAGATAATTGCACAGGACACCCCCCACACTGGGGTCAGGCAAAGGGGTGAGAGGAGGGAGAAGACTGCCCTGGCCCCGACCGGCCCCTCACCAGCTCCCGTGGGGCCCTGCAGCCTCTGACCCCGCTCAGCCCCAATTAGTGACCTGGGAGAGAAGCTGGGGGCGCCAGGTCACTCTGGGCTCCCTGCACCCCCCTGCCGCGCCTTGGGCCCACTTCAGTCTCCCTCCACCCCGGCTGTGCCAAGTCTGCCCTCCCCAGGGTCACCAGTGCCCCAGTGTCCCCGTGCAGACCCGTCTCTCCTAGGGCTGCTTGTCACTCAAGCTCCTTATGCGGCAAGTCGGACCCGACTCCCCAGGTGCTGGAAAGGGCGAGGTGAGAGGAAGCGAGGGACGCCTGGGACGGGGGCTCCCGTCTGCGCGGCCAGACGCTCCCCTGACTGGTTCTGTTAAACCCTTCGCCGGGGCCGACCACGTTTTCACGGGAACCTCCAAACTCCATCCATTCACTGCAGGGAAGAGTAGTCATGCGGAGTTGTCTAAGTGGTCATTTTCACTCTGCTGCCAGACTGCTGGGAGATGCGGAGCCAGGTGACTCAGTTTCCCCACCCCCAGGAAGGTCTGCTGATGCTAAGGCTGCATCTCACGGTTCCTGGGAGCAGCTGCATACAGGAGGTGCTTGTCCTCACACGTGGCCCAGCCGTGGAAGGAGCCCAGGCGAGCAGCCTGGGGCAGGGGGGTCGCCTCACTCGCCCAGCAAGCTCACCCTCTGCACCTCAGTTTCCCCTTGGCCCAGTGGCACTGAAACAACCGCTCCGGAGCCTCTCCGCCTCCAGCTTCTCTCTCAGGGTCACTAATTGGGGCTGAGCGGGGTCAGAGGCCGCAGGACCCCAAGAGAGCTGGTGAGGGGCCAGCCGGGGCCAGGACAGTCTTTTCCCTCCTCTTACCCCTTTGCCTGACCCCGAGTGGGAACCTTGGGGCCAGGGATGAGAGCTAATGAGGCCAGTGTGCAGACCAGTAGGCGGGGTAGGAGTGCCTGGTGCAGGCTAAGAGTGACCACTACTGTAGTGGCTGCTATTGTAGCTGGTAGCTAAAATGTTACGCCGATATATATTAGGGAGAAGGTTTGGAGCCAGACACAGCTGTGCTCTGGGCTTACTCCTGGCTCTGTGCTCAGGGGTCACTCCGGCCATTGTACAGCTGACCATGTGCAGTGCGTGGGATGGACGCAGGGTGGGCAGCATGCAAGGCCAGCTCCTTCTCCTCTGTTCCATGGCCTCGGTCCTTTGATTGCTTGCCAGCGCTACACAGACTGCAAGGCTGATTTGGGCTGGGGGCCTTGGTTTCCTGGAGGGTCTGGGTCTCCCCCAGTGCTAACCGCTGCTGGTTGGGTGGAGGCAGGAAGTGGCTCTGGGGTCACAGCGTCAGGAAGCCCCCACAGCTCTTCCTCTTCCTCTCCAATACCCCCTCACTGGGAGAGCAAAGGTGAGTCCCCACCTCAGTGAGGAGACCCTGGGGGTCGGCTGGCTGGCAGGAAGGGGAGGGCGGGGCAGCCTGAACTCCTGGGACCAGAACGCCTGGACCTCCATAGGACCTGGGGCAAACTGGTCACCCTCTCTGTACTCACTCTGCTCCCGGAAGCAGCTCGACTGTAGGCTGGGGTAATTATATGATGTTGTCACGCATAAGATGGCAGCGGAGGCCTGGCACAGAGCTATTGCTCAGGACGTCATTCCCACTCCGTCCCCTTGAGAGAGACCTGTGAGGGTTGGGAAAGCTGGACCTGCACCTGGTCCAGGTTTGGCTCAGAAAGGTGAGAGCAGCCCCAAGGAATTGAAAGACTCAACTGAAAATTAGGAACTTGAAAACTCTCCTGGCTGGGATGCTGATCTCTTCCTTATCTTGTCCTTAAGGACGGGAGGACAGAGCCCCGAATCAGAAAGCTTGGTTTAGGGGCTGGGGTGATAGCACAGCAGGTAGGGCATCCCATATGGTCCCCTGAGCACTGCCAGGAGTCACTGCCACTGTCACTGTCTTCCCGCTGTTCATCGATTTGCTCGAGCAGGCTTAGTAAATGTCTCCATTGTGAGACTTAGTTGTTACTGTGTTTGGCATATCAAATACATCATGGGTAGCGTGCCAGGCTTTGCCGTGCGGGCAAGATACTCTCGGTAGCTTGCCGGGCTCTCCGAGAGGGGCGCAGGAATCGAACTCGGGTTGGCCATGTTAGCTGCGTGCAAGGCAAACATCCTACCTGCTGTGCTATCACTCCAGCCCACCGCCAGGAATAATTCCTGAGTATATGAGCCAGGAGTAACCCCTGTGCATCTCTGGGTGTGACCCAAGAATTAAAAAAAAAAAAGAAAGCTTGGTTTAGGCTTGCAGCTACATGGTTTGTGCCATCCAGGGGGCCAGCAGCCCACAGAGAATGTGCTGATCACGCTGGAGACGAAGGTTACCCTTCTAGGAATGGGCTTCCTTGTTCTCTTTCTCCCTAAAATCTCTTCTTGGGACTAAGAGAAGATGCTTGCTTTGAGGACGTAAGTCTGCAATAAAGCTTTCCCCCCATCTCCGTGTCTCTCTGTGGACTGGATCTCAAGTGTTCGTGGAACTGGACCTTCCTGTGTCTGTGTGTGTCTCCCCTGGGCCGAGTTTATGGACGTGTCTTGCTGACGGTGTGAGGGCAGCCTCCAGGCGGGTATTTGCAGCAGGGAAATCAGCAAACGCGGCAGAGCTGGGCATTTCCGTCCTATTCCCCACGGCTGGTGGTGACGACTGGCCCACCGCTGAGCCCATGGTGTGGGAGCAGCTGTGCCGGCTGGGACACCACAGGTCATTTGCCAGGCAAACACGCCCGCCGGGGAGGCCGGCAGCCCCTCCTCTACAGCCGGAACAAGCTGTTTCTAGGCTGGTTTGCATGTTGGCTCGTCCTGGGCCCTGGGAAAGTGGCTTATCCCTCAGGTCCCACCTGCTTCAGCCCCGGATGCCCTCACACAGCCTCGGGAGACAGGCAAGAGGGGTGAGGTAACGGAACTGTGTCTATTTCTGGAGCGACAAAAGCCTCAAAGATCAGGTGTTCGCCTTGCACCATTTAATTATCGCAATTTTTTTGTGGGGAGGGGGACACACCTGGCCATACTCAGGGTTCACCTCCGGCTTGGTGTCCAATTCCATGTTTATAAACCACCACCCAGCTGGAGAAGTAGAAAAGGGAGCGTTTCTCAGCTGGGGTCTTACGCTCCCCCTCTGGGACTCCAGGGCAGAGATATTTCAGTACGGCCGTGGGTGAAAACTGTGTAAATGGGGGCTCTGGTGTGAGACTAGAGGGTCCACTGGAAGGACAGAGGGGGCACAGGAAGGAGACCAGCAGGAAGGGGGCCCCATTGGGTGGAGGCTGAGAAACGCTGGTGTGCCTTCCCGATGCCCCAGAGCCTCTCCCCCAGACATGCCCCTGCTGGTGAGTCACTGGCAGATGCTTGTAGATCGAGAGCTGGAACCCAAGCTCAGACCAAGGTCTTGCTTCGTTGGGCTCATGTCTGCGAGACGCTGGCGTGCAGCCCCTGGGCACGTATTGGCCAGTGGCAGCTGCACCTCCATCAGAGACTCCCTGTCCATGTGCCCAGGAGGCTGTTGGTCAGCGTGATGGCCCTCTATGACATTCCGCTTCATGACACCTCTCTCAGAAAGACACGTCTTCAGTTGTATGCTGTCGCCAAGCAAACCTGACTGCAGCTCACCCATTTTCCTTTAGTTTTTTTTGTTGTTGTTGTTTTGGGTTTGGGGGCTATACTGGGCAGTGCTTAAGGTTTACTGCTGGCTCAGTGCTCAGAGATCACTCCTAACAGGGCTTGGGGGAATGTAGGTGGTGCTGGGAAGTTAACCCAGGTTGGGCACACGCCAAGCCCTAGCTCATCCATTTCCACTGCTGCATAGTATTCCATCTTGCCTTCTACACTCTACATGGCCATGTGGTTGGGTTCTTGTTTTCAGTCATTCCAAGTAATTTTATTTTGAATGTTCTAAAACACTGATCTCAGAACCCTACACCTACATCGCTGCTAGGGGTGACCTTGGTTGTGGTGGTGCTGAATTTGGGGACCCTTTGGTGCCATTTTAATGCGCCAAGTAATTCTTAAGTCCCTGTGGAAGTTTCTGAGGGAGAAATTTTACCCTGGACTGGGTAAAAGTGCCTTCTCAAGAGCTCCCGGTCATGTGTGTGTGGTTTGTATGCACATATATGCACGTATGTGTGTATGTGTGTGTGTGCGTATGTGTGTATGTGTGTGTATGTGTGTGCACATTTGTGCATATGTATGTGTGGTGTGTGCATGTGTGTGTTGGGGGTTTGTGTTGGGACAGGAGTGCAGTACAGAGCAGACACAGATAAAACCAGGTTGGGAGTAGAGTTACCAACAGAGAGGCCAGGACAAGAGTCCTGATCTCTCCTCGGCCGGGTGGGAGGGTGGGCACTTGAGGGGCTCAGGAAAGAGCAGGGTCCTTGGAGACACGGGGCTTCTGGGCAGGGGGCTGAAGTGCCCAGGGTGACACAGATTAACAGTGGACCTCTTGCAAGACAGACTGGGCTGGGGGCTGGGGAGCCAGGGGTTTCTCGTGGCTCTGACCCCTGATGAAGCCCAGGGATTTGGAAATTTGTCTGGGTGCCCTGGGACCCCGCCCAGTACCTCCGCTCATGGGACAGCCTGTGGGGAAAGGACTGGGCGGTGGGGGGGGCGGTACGTGCCTGGGGGGCACTAGCTCAGGGGGGTATTCACAGGGGCTGAACTTGGGGAGGGAAGAGGGAAGAAATAATTTGGAGCTGAGCCCTCTGGGAAGGCGCTGGGGGGAGAGTTTCGCCAGCACACAGGACTAAGCGGCCGAGCTGGGCCCAGCTGGCCGCAGTCCCTCTGCAGGGGATCTGGAGCAGCCCCCCCCACCCCCCTTCTCCCCGGTGTCCCTGTCACCAGGTAGCCGGGATCCCTTTGGTGCCTGTGACTCCCCTGTCCCTGAGGGAGTTGTGTTCCGGGGCAAAGGGGGTACATTGAGGCAGAAACGTCCAGGTGAGGCCTTGGCTGGGCCTGTTCCCTCCACCTCCCACAGTGCTCAGGGCCTCTTGCACGTGGAAAAGGGGAGCAAGTGGGGGGACCAGCAGAGACATGGCCCCCTCTCTTGGACAGCCTGTGAGGGACGCTGTCCCCCTGGTTCCCAGGCTCTGCTCCCCGGTCCAGATCTCTCTGCTCCAAAGTGGCCGGGTGGTTTTTGGTGCCTGAAAGAGTTCAACCAAAGGACCAAACTCTTCCAGGTGCAGGGGTGGGTGAGGAGAGCCGGGGGCCACGTGCTTCAGAAGCTGGAGACCGGTTGGATCCAAGTGCCAGCTCCTCCCGCCCCGCCTGGGTAAGCAGGGGCGGAGTCCCCCACCCCCTCTCCCTGGGCCTCCCAGGGGCAGTACTGGTGGCCCCATCTGGCCTCCTGCAGCCGCTGGCCCTGCGTCACTGGCGGGCTGTGAGATGATTAAAGAGATGATGGATGGGGGAGGGTCCGAGGAGCCTAGACAGCCAGACAAGGGTGAGGGGAAGTCCGTTGTCACTGCTCAGCACGTGGCCTGTCAACCTGGCCCTCCATGGCGGGCATTATTATTGATGACATTAATAATGGTGCCACCAACCCCATCGGCTGCTCGCACTGAGCTCTTGTTTTCATTGAAAGCACCCCCCGCTACACTTACCCCGCTTGGTGAGGGCCAGACTTGGCATCTGGGTGGACGAATGGGTAAATGGAGGCAGAGGGCTGCCATGAGGCCCATTCGCCAAGGTCCATGAGTAGGGCAGGGCTGGGCCCGCTCTGCTGGTTCCCCGCCAGGCCTCTCACCCCCAGAGTAGGCTGTCTGCTCCCATCTTGTCCTGTGACACCCCCAAAAGTCACCCTGGAGTCCTTTCCTCTGTCCCCACCAGCTCTGTTGAACCACCAAGAGGATCTTCACTGGGCCAGGAGTGCCAGGATCTAGGGCAACATGCATCTCCCTCACTGGCGAGTCTCAGTTTCTCCATCTGCCACTGGGATGAGTACTCGAAGGGTGTGGGGTACAGGACAGGAAATCTCTGCTCGGGGACGAGGGCTGTCGTGTTCTTGAGTGGTCTGTGTCTCCATCAGGCCAAGAGGAGACATGGGGTGCAGGGGTCGGGGGGGACCGTCTACTCTGCATGGTGGTGTCCAGGGCCAAAGGCTGCCCTTTGCATGTGCAAGCTAGTTTGTGTGTGTGTGTGTGTGTGTGCATGTCTGTGTCCTTCTGTGTCTGTGTTTCTACGCGTGTGTGTGTCTATGTGTGTCTATGCATGAGTGTGTCTGTTGTGAGTGTGTCTGTGTATGAGTGAGCTTTTGTTTTCATTGGAAGCACCCCTCACTACGCTCACCCCTCTCGATGGTTTGTGTTTATAGTGTGTGTGTGTTTATAGTGTGTGTCTGTGCATGGGGCCAGGGGTTGGGCCACACCTGGTGGTGCTCAGGGGACCAGCTGTGCCAGAATGGAACTGGGGCTGGCCGTGTGTCAGGCAAGTGCCCTACCCCCGCACTGTCTCCCGTGCCCCCCTCATGTCCGCGCATTCCTCCGTGTTCTTGCCCACATCAGAACCCAGCTGTTAGTTGCTTTATCTGTGTTTTCCTCAGTGCCCTCTTCCCTTCCTCTGGCATGCTAGTGCCAGGTGAGCTTAGAGTCTGCCCAGGGGCTGGTGTCCAGCTTCACACTCAGCATGAGGCACAGAGAAGGGGCTTGTTTGGTCACTGAACGGACCAGTTTGACCAGCTCACTCCTCCTCCTCTTAGTTTGGAAACTGAGGCATGACATGGGGATGTCACCTGAGAAATCCCACTTATCAAAACAAGGGAGCCAGACTGCTGGGTACTGCCTGGGTTTAAGCTGCCCACGTACACACACACATGCACACTCACACACACATGCACGCACACTCACACAACATGCACACACACACGCACACACATGCACACTCATGCACACGCGTACATGCACTTACATCCATGTACACACACATATACATGCGTGCAAACATGAACATGCACACACTCATATGCATACACACAACACACATACACACACATGTGCACACAGAACGGGGGCAGAATCCCTGGGGACAGGTGCTGATCTCTGCTCTCCTGTGTCCGAGAGAGAGGTGCTTTACTCCCTCCCAGCGTGAGAGGAGCAGCTGGAGGCCGTGGCAGTTGGGAAGGTCCAGGTGTCCCGAGAGTCGCTCCATGCCATGCGCTGCCCTTGCTCCCTGCCGTGCACTGCCCCTGCTAGACCATGTTGCAGGCACTGGGACAGGCCCGGCCTGTCAAGAGCCCGTGTTCATCTTGCTCGGTGGAGTGCACATCTGCTTTCCCTGAAAGCCTTCTTCTTCCTTGTCCAGATGTATCTCTCAACCAGGGGTTCACATCTCACCTTCTCCGGGAATCCCACAGGACCTGCTCTCTCCTGGGTTCCCCCTAAGCCCTATGAGCATGAAAGTGAAGGAAATGGGGGGCCGGCAGGTCTACATCTTCATTTGATGCATAAACTCACAGAGGACCAAAGAGAGAAGGTGGCTGGCCCAAATCACAGCTGAGGCTGTGCGACTTTGGGGGTTTGACACCATTTTTAAAGATTGTACTTGAACTTCTTATTATGATTATGTTTCAGTCATCATTGGGGTGGAGCAGAAAATGAACAACCTCAAGGAATGTGGTGATAGATGTGAAAAGCCTTGTTATAAAGAAAGCATCTCTGGGGGCCTAAAGATGTATTTGAAGGGGGGTGCAAAGATCTCTGCCCATCCTGGTTTATGAGGGCAGGAAGCTGGAAATAGCTTAGAGGGCCAACACAGAGACGGGGAAAATAAATTACGGTGCATTCGTGTGATGGAATACCATACAGCCATTAAAAATAACTGCCCAGTAAAAGCATATTTAATGGCATAGGGAAATGCTCACAGACAGAGCTAGGGCCATACAGCAGCCTGCTCCGTGTGCCTCTGGCTTTGCTGAAACAATTATTAAAATGAAAACTCAGGGCCCTGGGGTTATTTATGACGTTGTCTCCTGTAGCAGCCTCATTAATTCCTATTTCACCGCAGCTCAGCAGAAAGCACGGGATTGATCTCGGAAGGTCTGAGCCCCCGCCTAGTGTGTGCCACTTAGTAACGGGGTGCCTGGCAGCGAGGGGCCTCGCTGTCCCTCCTCTGTCGCATGGGGCTCAGCCTCTTCCCGCTCCCCACCACAAGAACGATACTGGAAGGATTTCAGAGAAGGCGCAAGCGTGCGCAGAAGGTCCAGCGCTTCGGGTGCGGAGAATCAACGGGCCGTCACCCCGAGTCACACCAAGTTCCGTGTGAGCAGCACATGTGAAACCAGCCCCACTTCCCCTGCAGCCAGCCCTGTGTCTGATACCCCAACACGCACAGACATGGGGGTCCCCACTTTGGGGTCCCACCCAACATTCCTACCTGCTGTGGGTTGGGCATTCCCTACGTGTGGTAGAGGCTGGGTGCTAGGGGTTGGGGGGTGTTTCTGGAACCCTACTTTCCTAGCCCCTGAAGGACCCGCTGAGTGGCCAGTGTCTGGGGCAGTGCCCAGGGCCTCTTGACAGTCCTTCTCCAATTCCTAGGACAGGGAGCAGTGCAGGAGGGCACCCCCTCCACCTGGGAACGGCATCAGACTGGCATCGGCCGGGCCCTGGAGCAGAACAGGGCTGGGGAGTTGCGGGGCGAGTCTGCTGAGGGTCTGCTGCGGGGACCCCTGGCCAGGGCTTTGAGTCTCTGTGTCCACACTTCCTGCCTCTAACCTGACTCGTGTCTTTTGTGTTTGGCTTTTCAGCAGAGCCAGTCGTGAACCCGGGGTTTCATCCATGCAAAGCAGGTGCTTTCCTGCTGAGCCACGTCCCGGCCTTAGCCTGACTCAGCCTTTGAGTTTTTAGAAAAATAATGAGCTCTTTCCCGCCCCAGGAGTGTGGGCTTGTAGCTCTTCTTTCCTGGTGCACTTTCCCAGAAAAGTCCTCCTTCTCACTCACCTTCACCTGGAGCTCGCCCCTCCCCCCGTGCCTCTCAGGAGACCCCGAGCTCTTCCATGCCCGGCCACTAGCTCCCCCTGAGCACACGCCTGCTGCCTGCGTCCCCACCGCCAAGAATCCTCCCTGACCTCACCTGGCTCTGTTTTCTTGAGGCATCACTAGACTAGATCCCGGGAGGGCGTCTTTTCAGAGGAACCCCTCTCCAGCACCTGCCGGGCCATCTGAAGGGGCCCGGAAACGTTTGTGAGCTGTGCCTGCGTCCCCGGACCACTCCACGGGGACATCATCTGTGGGGGGGGGGGTGTCCAGGGTATGTGCCAGGAGAAGGAGCTGAGGAGAAGAGAAGGAAGGGAAGGGGAGAGGAGAGGAGAGAGGGAGAGGAGGAGAGAGACAAGGAGAAGAAGGGAGAGAAGGGAGGAGAGGGAAAAGGACCAGGAGAGAAGAGGAGAAGGGAGGGG
This sequence comes from Sorex fumeus, assembly GCF_029834395.1. NCBI lineage: Eukaryota > Metazoa > Chordata > Mammalia > Eulipotyphla > Soricidae > Sorex > Sorex fumeus. Next base: position 6,413,572 of record NW_026606077.1, read on the forward strand.
AGAGTAGAGGGGAGGGAAGGGAAGGGAAGGGGAGAAGAGAGCGAAGGAGGGAAATGGGGGGGGGAGGAGAGAAAGGGAAGAGTAGGGGAGGGGAGAGGAGGGAAGGGAAGGAGGGGAGAGAAGAAGAGGAGGGAGAGGGAGGGCTAGAGAGAAGAGAGGGATAAGGAGAGGAGAGGAGGGAGAGGAAGGAAGCAGTGGAGAGAGGAGGGGAGGGGGAGAGAGGGAAGATGGGGACAGGAGGGGGAGGAAAGGAAGGGAAGCAGGGAGGAGGGGAGGAGAGGGGAGGGTTGTACCCCCAGGCTCTGTGTGTCCTGAGGTTCCCCGTACTCTGCGGGACACACTGGGCTGAGGATGGAGAGTTGGTGGCCCGCCTCGGGGTGCAGAGGTTAGAGGCACTGTGTGGGGAGCGGAATAGCTATTGGAACCACAGAGTGGGGCTGGAGTCACCGTACAATGGGAACGGCCAACCCAGATTCAATCCCCGGCATCCCATATGGTCTCCCGAGCCTATCAGGAGGAATCCCTGAGCACTGGTCCCCTACGCTCCCCCGCAAACATTCAGGGTCCGGACTGTGTTTTTTTTTTTTTAATTAGTGAAACACCACGAGGTACAGTTATAGACTTACACATTTTTGTGCTTGGGTTTCAGTTATACAATGATCGAGTGCCCATCCCTCCACCGGTGCCCATTTCCCACCACCACGGATCCCAGTATCCCTCCCACCCCTCAGCCCCCATCCCACCCTGCCTCTGTGGCAGGCCATTCCTCTTTTTTCTCTCTTTCTTTTGGGTGTTGTGGTTTGCAAGAGAGGCATCGAGTGGCAATCATGTTCGGTCTATAGTCTACTTTCAGCATGCTTCTCCCATCCTGGGAGGATCCTCCCAACACCCTTTATTTGGTGCTCCCTTCTCTATCTGAGCTGCCTTTTCCCCTAGCATGTGTGGCTGGCCTCCAAGCCATGGAGCAAAATTCCTGGTACTAATCTCGGCCACTCCTGGGTGTTAGTCTTCCATTTTGTTGCTTTATGTAGGAGGGCACCCCTGATGGTGTTTGGGGGCTCTTACCGGCAATGCTCTGGGCAGGAAGCGAGTCTCCACGGGGGGCTGCTGCTTGCAAAGGAGGCCCCGACTCCTGCCCCAGCCATTCCCCAGCGCAGGGTGCAGTTCCTTTTTCTACTCGAGGAGAAATGGAAAAGAAATGCCCCATTAGCTCCGGCGCCTCTCCCCGGAAGCCCCTTCTGTCTGGGCCCCAGAGTGCCTTGATTTTCTCTTCTCTTCCCTCCCCTCCACCCCACCTCCCCCCACCCTGAATAGCTGCCTCCCTGCCTCCCCCATTTCCAGCCTCAGCTTAGGAAGAATTTTGAGGCTCCCCCAGCTCTGACCTCCCTCACCCTTCATCTCTTCAGACTCAGCTCCCCTGTCAGGCACAACTGTTGGGAGGGAGCAGGGGAGCACGGACAGGCTCCAGGCTCCCCAGGAAGGGGCTTCCGCCAACACAGTTGGTCTCACCCCAAGGGGCAGGTGGACACTTCTCCAAATCAAGGCAGAGAAGCCCTTGAGGAGGAATCGCGGGAGGCCAGTGTATTCTCGGCTCCTTTCACAGATGGCGGGTGGAGTGGTGGAGGGACTGCAGGGAGGAGCTACAGAGGTGTCCAGGCTCCCTGGGGCCGGGGTGGGGGGACTGGGGGTGACAGTGGGGCCTCCCAGCTTTGCATCCGGACAGGAAGTGCCCAGACACCCACTGGAGGGATATTTGTTTGAGGAGTGGCTCTCGCAAATGGCACAGTGGACACGGGGGCAGGGAGTGGGCAGACAGGAGGGCCTGGAACCAGCCTGGGCAACCCAGTGCCTGGCTTATGCATTCATACCTCTGAGCCCTCAGGGTCCTGAAACTGCAGGTAGAACAGTTTTACACCAAACAGGGCTCGCTTTCCACCTCATCCCACAGCAAAGCGGGGTGTCTTCTGGGCCCTGCTGGTCCAGGGCTGGAAGAAAAAACAGGAGGAGAGAAGATGAAATTAGATGGTGTAGACAGGGGACCCAATGTGGGGCTTCTCTTAGCCCCTCGCCGCTGTCTGCTAAATCGTGTGAGCCCCGCGCGAGCGTGCTGGCAAATGTTTAACATTCCAGTTCCCCGGGGGAGGACAACAGCCCAGCTTGGCTGTGTTTGCCGATTTACGCGGTGTAAATATTGCGCTCTGACCCATTTTCCAGCCCCGACGCTTCCGTTGCTGAGCAGTTAACCTTCGGTTCTCTTGGCCAGCTGGAAGTCGCAGGTTGTGGGGGCCTGGTGTGGGGGAACTGGGTTTTGAACACTCCATGTGCGGACTGAGCACTGGGCAAGGGAAACAGCCGCTGTCTCCAAGGGCCCAGGGTGCAGGCGGTCCCCTGGTCCTCTGGGGGATTGTGGCTCACTCTGCCTGCAGGCGGAAGGGACTTAGAAGCAGTGGTTGGTGGCTCTCTTTCTAGAACTAAGCACGTGGGGTTTTCTGGTTAAGAAAAAGTAACAGCAGAGTTAGACAGGCCCAGGACCCCAGTGACTGGCAGATGAAAAGTCCATCTATTTAAGATAATAAAACACAAACACTGTCCTCCCATTGTTCATCGATTGGCTCGAGCGGGCCCAGTAACGTCTCCATTTTGAGGCTTGTTGTTACTGTATTTGGCATTGCCACATGGGCAAGATACTCTCGGTAGCTTGCCAGGCTCTCCGAGAGGGGCGGAGGAATCGAACCCGGCCCAGCCGGGCTGGCTGCACACAAGGAAAACGCCCTACCGCTGTGCTATATCGCTCCAGCCCTAAGATAATAATCCAGACTTTTTCTTAAAAACTACCATACTCATTTCAACTGCTTCTGGGACAGAGCATAGCACAGAAAACAAAGCATCTTCTCCAGAACCTTCTCATTGCACCCCCAGCATGGCAGTATGGCAGTTCCCACGCCAGGGCTGGGAGCACACGTTCTGTATTCATGTATTTATTTCTTCATGTTGATGTTGTTTTGGTGCAGTCTCTGCCCCCGCGCCTGGGTGTTCCTTCCCGGAGTCCCTTGGAGGGGAGCGGGTTGAGCTTTCCTCCCCGCCCCGACCAGGGCTACGGCAGCCGGAGACCTCCAGGACCAGCCACCACCATGCTGAGACCACTCTCCGCACCCATGAAGGTACTGGCAGAGGGACACAGCCACGCGGGTTCCGGGGCCGAGACCTCCACGCCTACTCGAATTGGAGTCGAGCATCTTCCACCCAGATCCTCCAAATTCCAGTAGGCGGGGGTCACACCCACCACCTGGCCCCCTGGCGCCGTGTAATCCCATCAGCGGCCAAGACTCAGAGACTATAAAATCCAGATCCCGGACGAGAGCAGTGCAGTCTCTGCCCCCGCGCCTGGGTGTTCCTTCCCGGAGTCCCTTGGAGGGGAGCGGGTTGAGCTTTCCTCCCCGCCCCGACCAGGGCTACGGCAGCCGGAGACCTCCAGGACCAGCCACCACCATGCTGAGACCACTCTCCGCACCCATGAAGGTACTGGCAGAGGGACAAAGCCACGCGGGTTCCGGGGCCGAGACCTCCACGCCTACTCGAATTGGAGTCGAGCATCTTCCACCCAGATCCTCCAAATTCCAGTAGGCGGGGGTCACACCCACCACCTGGCCCCCTGGCGCCGTGTAATCCCATCAGCGGCCAAGACATCTTAACAGAACTTTTTTTTATGACATCTTATTGTCTTATTTCTACTTTGGACAAACTTGCAGGCTATCGAATGTAGCCTGCCCACAGGGCAGAGTCTGGCAAACTCCCCGTGGCGTACCAAATATGCCAAATACCAGTAACAATGATGGGTCTCACTTTCCTAAATAGCCTTGAATATAATCTCAGGGCTAGGATGAAAGAGACGTTACTGGGGCCTGCTCGAGGCAATCGACGAATAACAGGATGATGAAATGAAATGAAAAATGATGTTGTTTTGGAGGGGCCATCCCGAGAGTGCTGAGGGCCCCAGGATTACACTCAGTGGGACTTGGGAGGTCACGCGGTGCTTGGGGTCAAAACCAGGGCCCTTGACCCATGAGCCATTTCCCTGGCCCCAGACTCCGAGCAGAGCCCCGGCAGCCAAAGACCTCCAGAACCAGCCACAGCCATGCTGAGACCACTCTCCACACGTCCAGACAAGCCTCATGCATGAAGGTATCGGCAGAGGAACCCAGGCATGCAGGTATCGGGCCTGAGATCTCCAAGCCTGCTCGGATCAGGACTGGGCCTTCTCCACCCAGATCCCCCATCTTCCAGTAGGCAGGCGTCACACCCACCAGCTGCTGCCGGCGCCAGGTGGTCCTATCAACGGCCAAGACCCAGAGACTATAAAACCCAGCTGGACATCTTATTATCTCATTCTTGCTTTGGACAACCTGGCAGGCTACCGAAAGTATCCTGCCCGCATGGCAGAGTCCGGCAAACTTCTCGTGTCGTACTCAATATGCCAAATACCAGTAACTATGATGGGTCTCATTCTCCTAGCCCTGACAGAGCATTGAATATGGCTCTTTTGAAATCTCAGGGCTAGGAAGGAGACGTTACTGGTGCCTGCTCGAGGCAATCGACGAACAACAGGATGATCGTGATCGTGATCGTGATTAGACCCTGTACTTGAGCCCAGAGCTGAAAGGGTTTGAGACTGGCAGGGCTGAGGGTTCTGCCAGAGAAGTAGGTGTATCCTGCATCCTCCCCTGCAGGCGAGGTCAGTGAGTCCACGCAGTGTTGGAGCACAGTGTCCCCGGGGTGCTGGGAGACAAGGAAAGGGAGACCGCAAGAGGTGTTCAAGGGCAGGATGGCAGCTGGGGGTACGGCAGGCATGGAAGGAGAAGGGGGACCCCAGTGGCACACTGTGCTCTCATCAAGCGCCAACGGGGAGCCCCATCTGTGGAAAGCTGGGCTTGAGGGGGGGCAGGCAGAAGACTCTTGGGCCTCAGTGCTCTTATCCCCACCCCGACTCCCTGTCACGACACTGAGCCTGGCAGCCCCCATTGGAAGCAGCTTCTCCTAAGCTTTGTCTCCTGTATTCCCAGAAGGGATGGGGCCAGAATGGATCACCTCTGGCAGGCCACCCACCTCACCCAAGCTCACTTTGGAGCTCAGTCCTCGTCCTGAAGGATCAGCTAGGATCTCAGCACTTCCTCCAGGAAGCCTTCCCAGACCCCTTCCTCTGGAGTAGGTTTGGGGCCTTCTTCCTTCCTTTGTATTTCAAAGCCATGATTGTTATACTGGCATGGGCACCAGCCTTTCAGTTCAGCAGGTGGGCAAAGCCCTCTGCAGGTGGCCATTGACTCTTGATTCTCTTTCCTCCAGAGCTCTGTGCCAAAAGCACTCAGCAAGCTTGCAGGAGGCAGATGGGTACAGCATGGGCTGGCCTGTCATTCTGAAATGAGTTTGTTTAGGGCAGGAGAGAGCTGGCTAGGCTGGGCGGAGGCCTGGGGTTGATTCCCGGCACTACACAGGTCCCCGAGTCTACAAGCACTGCTAATTGTGACCCCCAAACAAACAATAAAAGTCCATTTAGCCAATGCTTCCTCTAAGCCAGATGCAGTCTTGAGACATTTCTTGCATGAACTCAAGTCTCATCCTGACCCAGGGTGCCTGGAGCCATACATACTATACTCTCCTCCCTCCCCACCCCCCCCACCCATTTGTCAGGTGGGAAAATTGAGAGTTGAGGATGGGCATGAAACTAGTATGAGGGTAGAAGAGGCAGTGGTGACTTGGGTTTATAGTCTGGCTCTGCCACCCCAGGCAATGAATGGCTCTGTGCCTCAGTTTCCCGATGCGCCCAATGGGACTGCCAGTCATCCCCTTCCTGTGCCCGGAGGGAGTCCTGCCTCTCCTAAGGCTTGAGGGGGATCAGAGGGCGTAATGGATGTGACGGCTCTGTAAATCGCAGGGCGCTGTACAAATGTCAGGCATTAATGTGTGTTGACTCGGACACCCGCTCGCAGAGCCTCTGCACTTCAGAAGACATGGCGCCTCCAAACCCCAATCCCCCGGGATCACAGCTGGCATTTCCTAATCCCCTCCAAGCACAGAGGCAATTCGGTGTCCGCAAAAGACTTCTTAGCGGTGCTCGATGACCTGATTAAAGAGCAAGTCGTGGCGGCAGGTATCCGTCTTGTGCAAAGCAGTGCCGAGGGCACTTTCCAGTGGATCTGTCCCAGGGGGACTTTTATCCTTGAAAAAAATACAGTAAGATCACTAAATAATGGGCAGGTTAGGATGTGTGGATGAGCATAAACGTGAAAATTAAAATATCCTCGAGTGCTGCTGTCAGAGACCATTATTCGGAGTCCCCAGGAAAGTTTCTGGGCTAGCAGGGTAGTCTGGAGCCAGGCAGAAAGAAAGGCCAGGATCAGGGTCCCTGCCACCCTCCTGCTGTGCGCAGGCTCCAGGGCTCCTGACCCCCAAAGGGTGAAGAGCCACAGTCGAGTGGGCCTGTCACCGTAGTCCTGGGACAGGAAGGCTGGGCAGGCAAGGGCACAACCTTAACACAATTTGCAGTGTTGGATCAACAGGTTAAGCTCTCCCCAGCCCTTAATTGCATCATTCATTTGATTTGGGGGCCCAAGCAGTGCTCAGGTGGCCCAATGGCCACTCCCAGGGATACTCCAATACTCAAGCAGCCAGGTTGGGTGGTTCAATGTTGGGGCACAGGATGCAGGGCCGCTCCAGTCCTGCGGTTCTAGGAACCAATCACCAGAGCACCGCATAGATCTGGGGTTTCTAGAGGTACGCATTGGGGTGTGTGTGTGTGGGTGTGTGTGTGTATCTGTGTGTGTGTATCTGTGTGTGTGTGAAACCATGTAATTCCGAGGCTCTAGCTGGAGTTGGGCACATGCAAAGTATCACCCTGTGCTCTGTCCCCAGGCCCTTGTTTGGTTTTCAATGCACAATATGTGACCATGCCAAGTAAGCCGAAAGATATAAAAGAGAAAGTGAATTTCCTTCCCCCGTGGCCATGGGCATCTTGAGTCTTTTTCTAGAAAGGTTCAAAGATGGGAGCATAAGCAGACATCCCCCGCCGTGCCCCCTGACATTGCTGTGCAGGGGAGGCTCCGGGGTTCACTGGCCTAGACCTTTATCACCGGAGAGCCAGGCCTCCATTCATAACCCCCATCAGACTTCCATAAACATCCTTGAGCCGTGTCTGCCATAAACTAGCCTGATCTGTCAGAAGGCAGTGCTCCCCTCTCCCGGCCTCCCTGCCTGACTCAGAAAGCAGGCTGGGGTTTGAGGGAACGGCAGTCCTGGGGGAGATGCGTCCACTCTCCCGGCACAGGGACAGCTGGCCTTCTGCTCCAGCCTGGCTGTGCTTCTTGAGAAAATTAAGTTGTTCTGCTGGGCCTGAAAAGCTGTGTTTGGAGCCGGCTGTCCCCAGGACCCTCGCCAGACTGCAGCTGGAGTCTGTTATTATTCACCGGATCTCTTCGGGGTGGCGGGGAGCCTGTCATTGTCTCTTCTCTCTCCAGCCTTTTATGCAGAAAGGGGCAAGAACAATCTGTGATCTCTTTACAGATCAGAGCCTAGGAAAGGGAATTCCTCAACCAGGTCCCGCCACGCCCTGCAGGAGAAACCAGCCGGAGGAGAAGCAGGCAAGTTTCTCTAACACCCAAGATCCACACGCCCAACTCACCCCCCAGCCTGGGGCCAAGAGTGCTCACAGCACTGACACCTTGGGAATGGCTGTGGGAGGCAGGGGGAGGGTGAAAGGGGGCCAGAGACTGCTGGTGGGTGAGCCCCAAACACTCTCCACCATCTCCTGCACTAGGGAGTGCAGAGAAGATAGAACTAGAATGTAGGGACTATCCTGTCGTCAATCCATCCACTAACCTGTCTAGACCCATTTAACAGTTCATCCGTCCATTGTCCATCCATCTTTATCCATTCATCCATCCATCTATCAACCCATCCATCTATTTTGATTCATCCACTCTGGCCCATTATCCAACAGAAATCAAATTTGGGGTGGAGGTGATTGAGGCCCATCCAGCTATGTTCAGGTCTTACTCCTGGCTCTGTACTCAGGGGACACTCTTGGCAGGGCTTAGGGGAAACTGGGTGCAGTACTGGGATTCAACTGGGGTCAGCCATGAGCAAGGCTCTGTATCACCCACCCTCTGTATCATCTTCTGCCCCCCAACCAACACATGCCAAGAATACCACTGTAGCACTCAGTACAATAGCAAAGATTTGAAATCAACCTAGATGTCCAACAACACATCAGTATGAAGATGTGCTATACACACAGTGGAACATGACACAGATGTAAGGAATGATGAAATCATGCAGTTTGCTGCAATGTGATGGAACTGGGAGACATCATGTTTAATGAAGCCAGGAGAAGAAGTTATAGGATATGTAACATGATAGGTGGTATATTGAGTAACTGGACGAGGATGTGCGATGGTTTAGAGGGGGGATGTCTAGATCACTCTTGGCCCCAGAGCATAGGAGAAGAAAGAAATAATCTCAAGGGGAAGGGGAGAAGAGAGAGATGAGAAGGATCAGGTTAGGGTCAAGGGGATTCAGGTATATGAGTCATGTTAAGGAATGATAAAGCTAAGAATCACAGTCATGAGACCCCAAAATTTTAATAACCAAACTGACGAGGTGCTTATCAATATGGCAGGCTAGGGAAGAGGGCTTGGTGTAGGGGAGGGAATCTCAGGACACTGGTGAGGGCAAGTTGACACTGGTGGCGAGATTGGTGATGGAACATTGTATGTCAAAAACCCAACTATGAAAGACTTTGTAACTCACGTTGCGCTAATAAAATAAGATATGGGGAAAAGAATAGCATGATTTTCAAAGCAACTTTATTTTCCTTGGGGTTGGGGGCAGCACACCCAGCATTGCTTAGGATTTACTCCTGGCTCTGCACTCAGGGATCCGTTCTCCTGGGCTCGGGGGACCATATGGGGTGCCAGAGATTGGATCTGGGTTGGCCACGTGCTAGGCCCTAGAGTATAGGAGTGTATTATCGTCTGGTACCAACTTTCTTTCCCCTATTTCATGAGATCATTAAATCCTTTTGTTCCCATCTGATAACTGGGGAAATGTAGGCCCAGATGGGGGCGGGGACTTGCTCCCAGCAGAAGCGCAGAGCAATTTCCAGCACAGAAGCTCAGATAAAGCCTCCAGGTGGAGATCAAACACAACGGCCTGGATAAAGGGGGTAAGTGGAAGCTGAAACCCTGCCTGCATTGTATTTATCCAGAGAGGAAGAACTGCATCTGCTTGGAAGAAGGGGTGCCAACACTTTGTACAGAGCACAGGCACCTTGCCAGGCTCAGACCTCAGTGGAGAAGCAGCTTTATATTCTCATGCAGAGGTGGTTGTGCATACTTGGTGGTAGTTCAGAACTCACCCATCCTCAGGTGAGGATGCAGCCCAGAGAGGAAGGGATAGAGATTGGGCTTAGGGAGGTCCCGGGTCCCCTAGAGCTCAGGCATGTGGCCCTCATCCTTGACTCAGGGCTTAGCCACCCCCTAGAGGGATAGCAAGTCTCCCCATTGTTGGCACCAAATGGGGCCCCCAGCCTCGCTTGGTCTTATTCTCTCTGGGGGTCGCAATTGATTGGATTGCTCTGGTTAAGCAACTTTATTTTGGGGTGTTTGTTCTTTGCCTTTTGTTTTGAAAGCAACATGGCATTATAACATAGTACAGGTGTCAGGGGTACGTTCCCACGTGCCTGCACTCTGATTTGTCTTTCAATCAACTTTTTGAAAGCAAAATTTACACACACTAAAAATGCAACCATAAAAATGCAGAGTTCCGTGAGTTTTTGACAAATGTGTAAATCCATATAACCACCAGTCAACATATATATGACTTCAGAAATTCCCTTCCTGCCCTTGGCAATCACCCCCTCACACTCCAACCTGTGCACCCCCACCCCCCAGCCACCTCTGATATATTTCCCGTCACTAGTGATTAGATGTTCTTTTCTAGGATCTCATAAAAATAATATGATATGTAACTTTTGGGGTCTAGATTCTTTTACTCAACCTAACATGTATTCATGTGTGAGTGTGTGTGTGTGTGTGTGTGTGTGTGTGTGTGTGTGTGTGCATGTTGTCAGGGATGGAACCCAGGACCTTATACATGCGGGACATAATTTTTACCACTGAGCAACATCCCTGTCCTCATAGCATACAATTTTAGGAATTATCTGTATTATTTTATGCTTCTTACAGGAAGTGTTACCTTTTGCAGGAACTCCGGCAGGTTCCTATGTGCTCTACAGACACACTGATAGGCACAGATGAATCACTGTAGTACAGACACCACACCACCAGACACACTCCCGTGCACTGATCCTGTCACCTCTTAGTGGACAGTGATTTCAGGATTGGGCTTGATTGTAGGCCCTGGTCAGAGAAATAGCCGTTTTGTTTGTTTCGGTACCAGTCTTTGTAGGCACATCTGTCTTCACCTCTCTTGGCTAGCACTTAAGGAGTGGAATTGTTGGGTAAAGGACATTAAACGCTTGGACTTAGAGGAAGTTGTCACACCTTTGGAGAGGTGCTCATAGCATTTTACACTTCTCTGGCAATGTGTGAGAGTTCTGTTGGCCCACTTCCTCTCCAATCAGACTGCCAACCTTTCCACCAGCCCATTCTCAGGCAGGTGCTATCTGGCTTACTGTGTGTGTGTGTGTGTGTGTGTGTGTGTGTGTGTGTGTTTTCATTTGGAGAATATCTGGAACACCCACCTAGCCTCACCTGGCCCTCCCCTTTTTAAAAAAAATTATTGAATCACCGTGAGATAGTTACAAACTTTCATGTTTGGGTTACAATCACACAATGATCAAACACCCATCCCTCCACCAGTGCACATTCCCCACCACCAATATCCCCGGTATACCCCCCCTTTCCCACCCTCCCCCTGCCTCCATGGCAGACATGATTCCCCATACTCTCTCTCTACTTTTGGGCATTACGGGTTGCAATACAGACCCTGAGAGGTTATCATGCTTGGTCCTACTTTCTGCACACATCTCCCATCTCGACTGATTCCTCCAGCCATCTTTTTCTTAGTGATCTCTTCTCTATTCCAGCTGCCTTCTCCCTTTTGCTCATAAGGCAGGCTTCCAGCTATGGAGCAATCTACCTGTCCCGTGTATCTACTATCCTTAGGTGTCAGCCTCATGTTATGTTGTTTTATATTCCACAAATGAGTGCAATCCTTCTATGTCTGTCCCTCTCTTTCTGACTCATTTCTGACTAGCATGATACTCTCCATGTCTATCCATTTATAGGCAAAGTTCATGACTTCATCTCACCTGACAGCCGCATAGTATTCCATTGTGTAGATGTATGAAAGTTTCTTTAACCAGTTATCTGTTCTAGGGCACTTGGGTTGTTTCCAGATTTTGGCTATTGTGAACAGTGCTGCAATGAACATGAAGGTACAGATGTCATTTCTACTGTGCTTTTTTGCATCCTCGGGATATATCCCCAGAAGAGGTATTGCGGGGTCATATGGAAGCTCAGTTTCTAGTTTTTGAAGGACTGTCCATATTGTTTTCCAGAAAGGCTGGACTAGTGGGTATTCCCATCAACAGTGAGCATCCCTTTTCCCCCACATCCACGCCAGCACTGGTTGCTTTTGTTCTTTTGAACGTGTGCCAGTCTCTGTGGTGTGAGATGATATCTCATTGTTGTTTGATTTGCGTCTCCCTGAAGGCTAGCGATGGGGAGCATTTTTTCATGTGCCTTTTTGGCCCCCCCTTTTGTCCTTGTGATCCTCGGGGAACCCAGTGTCCCCACGAATGTCTTCTGAGAGGCCTCCCATACACAGCTTCTCTCCACAAGACCTCACCCATTATTGTGTAAACAGGGCTGAGGACAGAACCAGGAATTTTCTGGAGAGACACAGTCAGTCTCAGCTTCCTCATCTGGCAGGAGGGCACCATTCCTGACCTGCATGGTCCACAGGGAAGTTTGGAGTTAAGAATTCAGTGTGGGGGTGGGGTGGGGATGGGAGGCAGAGGAATAGTACAGGGATTAAGGCTCTTGCATTCACATGGCTGATCTCAGTTCCATCCCAGGCATTACATAGGCTCCAGTGAGCACTGACAGGAGTGATCCCTTGAGAGTAAAGCCAGGGGTAAGTCCTAAGTGCTGTTGGGTGTGGAACCAAACCCTCCTCCTTTCAAAAATTATTATGAAGGGTGGGGTTGTGGCTAATGTTTTAGCCTTGCTTGTGGTTTTTTTGTTGTTATTATTGTTTTTGTTTTTGTTTTTTCGCTTTTTGGATCAAACCTATCCATGCACAGGAGTTACTCCTGGTTCATGCACTCAGGAATTACTCCTGGAGGTGCTCGGGGGACCATATGGGATGCTGGGAATCGAACCTGGGTCGGCTGTGTGCAAGGCAAATGCCCAATCCGCTGTGGAATTGCTCCAGCCCACCCCCCCCACCAGCAGTGGGGCTTAGGACAGGCATCCACTGACCTTAGGGATGTCACCTTGGAGATACCAGCATTAGCATAATCCAAGAGGCTCATGACCAGCTGGTGCATGTAGACACTTCATCACTGGCCATCATTTTCTCTTCCATTATCATAGTCTGTGTGCAAAGGTGGAAACTGAGGCTCCACTAGGCAGCGTGGCCTGAGTTCATGGCTGTAACCTGAATCGCTGCACTCGTGCCTGTGTCTCCCCCGCCCGGCAGGGCGCTCGCTGCTCTGGTCCCTGGGGCTCCAGGCCTGTCTGTCGCTCCATTATCCTAAACGGCCTCCCCGGATCACATTACTTCACTACTGTTATTATTTATTCATCGACGGAGCCCTCAGCCTGGGGATGGGCACTTACCTTGATGTCCCTGACAGCGGGTCAGCAGCCCCACTCAGGGCATATTAATCACCAGCCACGCTGGCGGGGAGCCGGGGTCTCCGGAGAGAGGAGATCACATTGCAGACAGAAAGCCTGTCAGTACGTCCATTTTCCATGCAGGAATCCACCGCTGGGCATTTTTAGAGCTGGACAAGCCTGAGAAGGCACCTGTGCAGGGACACTGAGATGTAAAGGAGGGAAGGGATTCACCTCACTGAAGTGCTGGCTATCTGGGACTGTCTCTGGAAAAAATACACAATGATAATACTAATTTCATTTACAGGTAAAGGGCAGATTACAGTGAGTGTCTGGACTTCTGCTTGAGGTCCTTAACAACCTCTTGAGACCAATAATTCCTTTTAATCAGAGAGATGATAGGTGGTGGACAGGACGTGTGGAGAGAAGCTGTGTGTGGATGGATGGATGAATGGATAAAGAGATGGATAGATGGATGGATGGATGGATGGGTGGATGGATGGGTGGCTGAATGCGTAAAGGGTTGGATAGGTAGATGGATGGAAGGATGGATGATGGATGGGTGGAGGGGTGGATGGGTGAATGGATGAAGGGATAGATGGATGAATGGGTGAAGGGATGAATGGGTTGATGAATGGATGGATGAATGGGTAAAAGGATGGATTGGTTGATGGATGGGTGGGTGGATGAATGGACGAAGGGATGGATGGATGATGAATGGGTGGATGAATATGTGGAGGGATGATGGATGACTGGATGGGTATGTGGATGGGTGGATGCACGTATGTATGGGTAGGTGGATGGATGAATGGATGGGTAGATTGATGGGTAGTAGATTGATGGGATGGATGATGGATGGGTTGATGGATAGACGGATAGATAGGTGAATGTATAGGTAGACGGGTAGATGGATGGATGGATAAATGGGTGGGTGGGTGAGTGGATTGGTAAGTAGATGTAGAGGTGGGTGGATGATGGATGGGTGGATGGTGGATGAGCAGTTTGGGGAGTGAGTAGATAGGTGTGTGGATGGGTGGATTAGTGGATTAATAAGGGGTGGACGGATGGACAGATGGGTGGATGATGGAAGGGTGGAACGAATGGTGAGTATATGTATGTATGCTTGTGCGGATGGATGGACATATGAATGGGTGGATTAATGGATGGAGGGAGGGAAGGATGGAGAGTGAAAACTAAAACTCACTGGAATTAAGTGACTAATAAAACTCTGGGCTGGGAGTACACTTGCCATCAGAGAACAGAATCTGGGATGAAGCAACCCAGGCCTCCAACACTCTTGGAAGAATTTTATTTTTTAAATATCCATTGTGCAATAAATGAACCAGAAACTCAGAAGGACTAGGGGACAGTCAGGATACTCAGAGCCTGGAGTTTCACACCTGGCTTGGGCTTGGACTCCAAACTTCTAACCCGGTGGAAGGAAGGTGCACAGGAGGAAACTGCCCTGATGGAGGCCCCAAGAGCATTGCTAAGTGCCCGGTGAGAGTGACAAGGACAGAGGCCTCAGCAAAGCCTGGTCAGAGCCCCTAGGTGGGTTCCTCAGGAGTGGGGTGTCGCACAGGCTCCCTCCGGAGCTTCCGGACAATTATCTCACAATCCTGCTCTGGACTCCCCCTCTCTGAGCAAGCAGGAGTCAAGAGGCCACATTGCAGGCCAGGCCCTCTCAGGTCCCAGGTTCTCTGTCGCACTGAGGACCAGCCACCTGCTCTGGACACTCACTGCCCCCATCAGAGCTGACCTACACCAGCAGAAGAGAGTCATGAGGCTCGCTCCAGTATCAGGACTCCACACATGTGAGCCGGGACCCGACTACCCCGAGGCACAGCTACTAGGTTTCATGGGGCCAGGCCCCCTCCGGGCAGGAGCAGGGACATGGAGCGACACAGTTCCCGTCTCTCTAGGGGCCTTGCCGTGGTTCCTTGGTCTCGTTTCATCCTCATCAGGAGCAAGCATGGTGGGAGGCAGAAACTCTTGAGGGGCCTGATCCAACCACGTGCAGCCCCCAGTGATGACTGTGGGCGGCGGGGGAGTTGGGTCTCAGCATGTCCCCTCGTTGGTCCTGTGCAGCTCAGACTCAGGGACTTTCAAGCCTCGCATCCGATGCAGAATCAGAATGACAGAGGAGGTGTCCCGGGGCACCTTCACTCTCCTGTGAGGGAGACTGAGATCAGAGAACGCTAGCCACATGCCAAAGGCAGCCCAGTTCATGCCGGAGAACACCTACTGCCAGGCTGAGGCCCTCCCTCAGAGGGACAGGACAGCTGTCCAGTGCCTCCCTGTCTCTTCCTAGACTTTTTGGGATGACCAAGAGTCAGCAGCCCTGGGGTGAGGGGAGGTGGGCCAGCCAGAGCCCACAGTCTTGCAGTGACACTGATCACAACCCAGAGCACACAGCGACTCTTGAGAGGACTGGAAGGGTGGGTCACCCTCTGGGGTGAGCTTCTGCCTTCTCCAGGCTGGACCCCATGGCTTCCCATGGGCCAGAACCTTCCGGGGTCACAGAGGACAGTGGGGTGTACAAGGCCATGCCACAGTGAAGCACTTATCTCGGGGGCCCAGGCCATCGGATGGCTCCACCCGAGTGAGAAGTCGGTACCCCAGCCCCCTCTTCCACCAGTGCCTCTGTCTCCTAAACCCGAGGAGCAGGGGGGCCGGGCGAGGGGTGTGGGGATTGGGGGACCCAGCACCAGCGCCCTGAGCTTGCCAGGTAATTAGGCATTAGGAGCTAATATTAATAAAGGCTCCAGGAAAGGGATTTTAATTCCAGATCTCAACACCAGATTATTGCACATGAGGGAAATACCAGGCCCCCAAACTGTCTCCATCTCAAGCCCTCTGTCTCAAAGCAAGCTGCTGCTTTTATTAACTCTGACTGCATTTTCCCAGGCTGGGGAGGCAGGGATGGTGGGGAGGTGTGCAGGGAGAAGGTAGTGAAGAGGTGGAATGTAGCAGTTCTGGACAGACTTTGGGAAGGCTGCGTTCAGAATACTGATGTCTTCCTCTGCGTCCCTCTGACTGCCACCACCTTCCACACCGTTCTCCCCAGACCCACACCTGCACAGCCGAGGGGACCCGATCTCCTGGCCGCTCCAGAATGGAGACCCCTCTTCTGCCTCCCCTGCCCTCCCCCCCCCCGTCTCCTCCCTTCCTCCCCGAATGAATAAAGCACTAGGGCTCCTCTCCACTTAAATTGTACCCCCAAGGCTCCGATTCCTTGAGTTACTTAAAGCGATAGTAGAATCAACTAGTAGAAAAATTTTCTCCCAGCACGAACTTAGCAAGAAGAAATATTAGAAAAACTCTAAATGCCCATCCAGAAAGGCTGGTTTTCTTCTTTTTATTTCTTTTCAATTTTTATTAAAGAGCCATGATTTACAACGTTACTGAGGGTTGAGTTTTAGGCATCCAATCATTCAACCCCGATTTCCTCTACCAGTGCCAACTTCCCCCCACCAGTGTTCCCAGCTTCCCTCCCCACCCCAATCCCCACTCCACCCCCACCTGTCAACTTGACAGGCACGTTACAAAGTTCCAGTGGATGCCGCTTAGATCTCATGTTTTCAGTTCTGTTGAATCTGTGGGGTCATATGGCTGTATATATATATATATATATATATATATATGTTTTGTTTTTGTTTTTGTTTTTCAAGTGATACTACACTATCTCCTGGATTGCGCTATGTGAAATGGAATCATCAACAAGGTGCGTGGGGCCGAAGAAAGAGTCTGGAGCAGAATGGCACTCATCATCCCAGCTTTTGTGAACACACACACATACACACACACAGCCTTCTTGCATAGGTCTCCATGTTTATGTAGAGTACGGATGTACCTATGTCCTGTAGGTGGACGCCCACACCTCATTCAGTAGGAGCCTTCGCTCTCCCTCAGCTTCCGGCTCCTGTGCTCCTCTTCCTCCCTGATGCCTCGCTGGCATTTTCCCTGGTGACACTGAGAATACCCTGGTTGTCAGAGGCAAGAGGCTAGTACAGGTCTCAGTGGGGGCAGCTGTGGTGGAGGGCAGGGGCTGCGGGGACTAGGCTGGGAGAACTCCCTGGGGCTCTACCTATGGCCCTTTGGTGAAGTGACCAGCACTGAAGCTGGTGCGTGGGAGGCCTCGTAGCTGCGGCCAGGGCTGGGTGTTCACTGCCATTCTCAAGAATTCTTACAGCCAGTGGAGGAGGGTCTGCTTGTGACACTTCAGAAGCCATTAGGCTGGCGGCTTCCAGATTAAAAGAGGCTCTCTGGGTTTTGTTCACTACACAAACGAATGAAAGCTGGCCTCGTGGGTGCCCCCACCCCCAGGTGATTTATTTTTGAAGTGCAGGCTGAGACCTACTAGTTCAGAAGCCCGTCGGCACCGAAGTCAAATTGTCACCCTCCAAAATAGCACACAGATGTCGTCCTTAACCATGTAGGGTCTGCCGAAAACGCTCTGCCTCCTTTCCCCGCCTTTCCCCAAATCTCGCCCCACATCTGCAGCTGGTGCAGGAGACATAGCCCAGGATCGTGAGACCCCCCAAGCTGCTTTAGTCTCTACCCCCCTGCAGAGTGGTGTCATTTGGACACATCCACCTCCTCTCGTCCCTCGTTCTCCCCAGAGTCTCTCAACCTCTACCCTCAGATGGTGGCCCCCCATGCCTGCAGAACGTTCCCTTGAGATGAAGGACTTCCCTCCTATGCAGCCCTACTGTTCTCTCCCCCCCAACACACACACACACACACACACACACACACACACACAGGCTTATTGTGGACTGCTTGTCTCAGGGATGCCTAGAAAGCTGTCAAGGCAGCGTTTGGGGGTGATCTGTGAGGTACTTCCTCAAGGGAGTAGACTTGAATCAGTGCACAGAGTTAGGAAGATGACTGTGAGCAGAGGAGATGGGATGGGTTTAGGATGGTGACTTGCATGTGGTTGACCTCTGTTTGATCCCCTGTACTCATACCCTGCCCCCCCCCCCCGCCCAGGATCACTGGGAGTGACCCCGAAGGCCCCCAGGCATTTCCAGGTGTGACCCTGGAGACCCCTAAGCACCACAGGGCCTGCCCTTGAGCTCTTTGCCTCAGCTGGCCTTAGCCAGGTAACGCTGAGAGTGGTCCCTGGGCCTCTAAGATGCGTTGGAGGTCAAAAATGAAAGAATAACAAGAGTCACCCTCACCCAGGTGAATGGACTTCATTGGTTGGAGAGCCCAAGAGGAACAAAAAGGTGAAGATGGGCTGGAGCGGTACCACAGCAGGGAGGGCATTCTCCTTGCACACGGCCAATTTGGGTTTGATCCTGGGCACTCCATACGTCTCCCCAGCATGGCAGGAGTGATCCCTGAGCACGGAGCAGGAGCAAGCCCTTAGCATCCCCAGGGTGTTCTCCTCTCAAAAAAAAAAAAGGATGGGGAAAGTGCAAATTCTGACTCTTGCCCCGCCCCCTCCTCCCCACCCTTGCTCACACACCTGGGACATCCACCTTCCCTGCCCATGAAGGTCAGCATTTCAGGTTCTCTGGTGGACTGAATGATGCCAGTGACTTCCCTGGCTCTGTGGCTTATAAGGCAGATCATCGGGTTTCTTGGTCTCCGCAGCTGCATGACTGACTCCTACAATCCCCTCTTCTTTTTTTTTTTTAAATCTATGGGCTGGAGCGATAGCACAGCGGGTAGGGCGTTTGCCTTGCACGTGACCAGCCTGGCTGACCCGGGTTCAATTCCTCCGCCCCTCTCGGAGAGCTCGGCAAGCTACCAAGAGTATCTTGCCCGCACAGCAGAGCCTGCCCGCACAGCAGAGCCTGGCAAGCTACCCGTGACAAAAACAGCAACAACAAGTTTCACTATGATGTTAGTGGGCCTGCTCGAGCAAATGGATGAACAATGGGAGGACAGTACTACAATACTACATATTGCTGTATATCCTACTAGCTCTGTCGCTCTGGAGAACCCTGACTTATACTATCTTTTCACCTTCTCGGTACCCCAGGAGTCCCTGGCACCCTGAAAGCGTCTCTGTCTGAGGCCAGGCTGGAGTCAGGATCATCCTGACCGACCTCTTCTAAGTGGCCCGAGCCGCCCAAACAGAAGGGAAGAAGCTGTGGGCCAGAGACAAACTCCAACCATCCCTGGCTTACCCCTCCTCGGAAATGGGGTCCCTGTGTGGGAAGAGCCCAGCTCCAGCTAAAGAAGAGGACACAGCAGACCTGTATGGAGGAGGGAGGAGTGTGTGGACCTGGAGAGGATTAGTGGAATGTTCTGCTGAGGGGTGGGGAGGTACACTTTGGAAGTCCTGAGAAGTCCAGACATTGCCAAGCCCCCGGACATGTGTCCCCTCCTGCTGCCGTCACCCCAGAGAATCTCTATGTAAGAAGGAACGTCACCACCTGCGCTGAGCCATGGAGCCAGCCCGCATAACAACAAGCAGGAATATTTGAAGTGTCCACTTTTCATTTGAACAAATAGGTTGTAGTTGGAGAAATAGTTGTATAAATTGGGGCTGGAGCAATAGTACTGTGGGTAGCGTGCTTGCCTTACGTGTGGCCCACCGGTTTTGATCCCTGGCACTCCATATACCCGAGCCTGCCAAGAGTTATTTCTGAATGCAGAGCCTGGAATAAGTCCCAAACAAAATTAAATGAATGTATAAATCAACAGCTCACACCTGGGAGCATTATACAGTAGCGAAAAAGGTGACATAGCTATGCACCACAAAGATACAGAACATCAAAACATCCTTCCCCCCCAAAAAAAAAATCACAGAAAAATATTTGCAGAGTCCACTGATAAGAAACAAGATAAGCAAATGAAACACAAAGGTTTTGGTGAAATTGTAAAAGAAGACGAAGGCATGAGGAGACAGACAGGAGAGAGAGGTCAGGATGGGGAGTCTGGGAGGGGCATTTAGGGTCCATCTCTGGCTGGGGGGCTTTGCAAATGCTCAAGTGCACAGGACCCACCCCAGGAGCAGACTCCCTATCAGTGGGTCTTGCACAGGCCCCCGACCCCCACAACCCCTGCTCCCAGTGGCTTCTCTTCCATGCTCTAGTATGGACTCACTTGGTTGTGAGATCGGGTCAAGGGACTCTGATGGTCTAGTCCAGGACATGTGCCTCTGTTCCATGTCAGAGGCACACGGGCGGGGAGGGGAGGGAGAGGGCATCTGCAAAACTCTGAGGCCACAGTGAAAATGGATGCAGATGTGTGGAAAACAGGACGCTCCTCAGAGATACTTCTGGGGAGAAAAACCCAAGTGACTGAGGCTAGGATCTTGAAGAGACCCCTGCACCCCTACATTCAGGGGGAGAAATGATAGCAACACGAAAATATGGACACAACATGAGCTTCCATGGAGAGATGAGGGATGATGGATAAAGAATTAATGACGGGGGCCTAGATCATACAAGACAGTACATTTGCCTTGCACGTGGCTGACCTGGGGTTGACCCCCAGCATCCCATATGGTCTCCTAAGGACTGCAGCTGTGGGCCTCCCACCATAAACACACACACACACACACACACACACAACCCTCCCCCCCAAACAACAACAACAAACACCGAGATGTGGCTATGGCCTATGGGCTATAATTCAGCTCCACGAAGGAAGGAAATCCTGCCATTTGCGAAGACATGGATGGATGAGTTTATTCTGTGCGGAAGCGAAATATGTGGAACTCATAGCACGCGTGAGAGGAAGGAGGTGGCCGGAGGCTGGGAAGCCACTGAGCATGGCCGAGTCTCAGGCCGCAGCTTCAGGAAGTCATGGGAGCATGGGCAGCCTGGGGACGTGAGTGAGCAGCCCTCGCTGGTGGACTTAATTCTGCTTAGAGAGGAGATTTCAAGTGTTCCACACACACACACACAAAGACACTTGGCAACTCCTCGAGGTGAGAGGTGTGTTAATTAGCTTGATTGTGCTAATCCTTTTACAATGTATATGGATATCAAAACATCACATCAGGAAGCCTTAACTCGATGCAGTTTGGGCTAATTAGACCTCAATAAGAGCAGGGGAAAGAGCTCAGTGGCGTGCACCCCACCCAGCACGCAGAGTTGCGCATCTCTGGAGACTACCCCAGGTGTGGCGATTTATTGTCAGGATCTTCCCGTTCGTCCTGTGAATGGCAGCTTTAGCTCTAAGTGGTACGGAGCTGCTAAGTCTATTTTCATGTACGCCATCTAAATTCCTTTGCATGGGACATACACGAATGAATATTTGGGGGAAAAAAAAAGCGTGTGGTTAGACTGGGAGTAGGCCAGGGAAGAGAAAGAGTAAGGAACTAAAAAAATGATTCTTAAAATTGCTTTCCTGTCAGCCAGGAAGGCTGTGGGTCTCTGGGGCCTGTCAGCCCGCACAGCAGGCCAGCGCTGTGTTGGTGGTCAGGCGGTCAGCCATCTGTCAAAGCCGGGGTCAGTCAGGCAGTGGCTCTGTTGTTAAGTGGTGGGCAGGACGTTGACCAGCGAGCCTGTCCAGCTGTCTCCAAGCAGGCCTGCTTGCTTTCAGTGAGTGGTTGAACGGAGCTGTGAGTTCGGTGGCCCATCACCCAGCCAGGTCAGTATCTCAGTCACTGCTGTCAGGCGGACACGTAGTTATTGCAAGGTCAACCGACTGTCAGTCAACTGCTGTGAGGGTTAGTGTGAAAACCTGTCAGAGCATGCAGTGGTCAGTCATCAGCTCGCTGATCGATAAATCATCCTGTCCATCCATCCTCAGGTCCTGAGTGAGGGTGCCAGTCACGTGATCATGAAGCCATTGGAGATGGAACAGTCAGATGTGTCTGTCACACAGACGCTGTCAGTCCAGTGGTGGAGAAGCCCAGGAGTCTGTCAGCCTTGTTAGAGGTTTTCTTTGTCAGAATCAGTGAGACCATCAGTCAGAAACTCGGAAGCCTGTCACACATAGATGCTGTATCAGTCAGTCAGATCATAATAGGTTTGGCTCCAAGTCAGCATTTCTGTGAGATGGTGGGTGAGACCATCTTCAGCCAGGCGGACTGCGAGGGCCTCATTCTTGGACTGTGACCGCCGAGCGCCAGTCGGCCGGCAGACTCTCACCACGTCTATTGGCCAGTCGGTTGCTGAGTAAGAGAGAGAGAGAGACAGCCAGGAGTCAGCTGCTGTCCACACACGGCCCATTCCGTGCTCACTGAGTCTGCCAGTCAGGGGTGAGTGGTGGGGCCTGGGGGGTCAGTTCCTGCTCTAAAAGTTGTGTCAACCTGGGGGGAGGACTCTGAGGTGAAGAAGTTCCGTTACTATTCTTATCTGAGCAGCCTCCTGAGTCTCCTGCTCTGGAAAGAAAGGCTGTCAACAGACAGCCTCCCCTCACCCCAACCTCCCTCTTTGTTAATGAGGTTCCTGCCACAGACAGAGGGTGCTTCCCGGAGGAGGCCAGAAGTGGGGGCGGGTGGGTGCTGCCAGTAGCTGGTAAACTATTCCAGTCAGTTCAGTCCTGGGCCTGCCTGGAGGGTCGCCCCCTCCCCCCACCCCAGGGAGGCGTGGACAAGACGTGCCCTCACTGAGACCCTATTTCTCAGCAGAGCCCCTGCCCCGTCCCTGTCCCTCCCCGAGCCAGACTGGAAGTCCATTCTGTCCTCCCTGGCGAGAGGGAGAAGGGTCAGGAGCCGGGAGCTCCAGCAGGGCTGGGGGAACATGGATTTTATGTCAGCTCTTATTTTTATCCGCTGTGATTTCAAGAGGAATGGGAAAGAGGAGATGTTTGCCAAGGCTACCTTTCATTTCGAGGAAGTTCCATTTACATGATCTCATTTAACCTTTGCAACCACCGAGCATGGCAGCGTTAAACTCTTTAGAGACGAGGGCACGCAGTGGGGCGGGAGCAACAGCCCGAGGTCAGTCCCAGCCCCGTGTCTGGCTCCAGTGCACACACGTGTCCAATAGCCTGGCTGCCTGCCGGGCACGCTGCTCGAAGTCGCACTGGCACCTGTATGTCCACAGCGCGGGGAGGGAGATTCCTGAGGCTCTTGCTCGGTAGTCAGCTGTCCTCTGGGAGGGGGTGGGGACAGCCAAGCGGCTCTCCTGACTCTTGGATCTGTACTCATGGACTTTGCTTTCATAAGCTTCAAGACGTATGGGGCTGCAAGGGACCTTGAACTTCCCTGCTCAGCCATGCTGTGCCATTGAAGGGGGAATCTGTCCACGGCCAAACAGCCCACATGTCTCAGTGCCCACTCTGTCCCAGGAATGAGGAGCTCAGACCTGTCCAAAGAGCCCTTTGGCTATTGTAGGGCACCCTGAGCTCTCTCCCAAACCCTTTCCTCTCACGTCTGCATGGCGGTGCTGCCCGGATCGAGCCTCGGGCTTCTCCAGAGCACTGACCCCACTGCCCAGCTGTGAAGGCTGAGCACACAATTCTCTCTTTGCTCAAGGCTTCGCTTCAGACTCGGCAGTGCTCAGGGATCACTCCTGGTGGGACTTAGGGGACCCTGTGTGGTGTGGGAGGGAAGGCCAACACCCTACCTGCTTCACTATCTCTCAGACCCAGGGCCTCACTCCCTTGGGGGGACAGGGAAGAATGCAGGAGGAAAAGCAGGCATTGCGTGTGCTCAGGCGAGTGAGGGGACTGAGGGCCCGGATGGCCTCCCTGTGCCACGCCTCGTGCCTTCAGCACCTCGGAGTCTTGTGTTCCCTTGCGGCTGTGAAGGTGCTTCCTCTTCTGCCTGCTTGGGGAGCAGGAGCACAGCCTTGCATGGGGAATTAGGAGCAGAGCCCCTTGCCCAACAGGAGTCACTGCACATCAGCTGGCCCCGACGGGCACCGCAGCTTGCTATGGCCTCTTCCCTGTTGAGGATAAACCCCTAGTGGCCAACTGACCCCTAGACTCAGTTTTATTTGAAGCCACTAAATGTGAGGTTGGCTTGTCCACAACAACGACTATCAAAGTCAACATCTCCGGATGGTCCCCATTGGAGACGCCCTTCCCAAGGTGGGCATCTCCAAGTCCAACAAAGAGTCTCTGTCGCTCTCAGTGGCCTTTTGGGCTAAGCTGCGGCTCTTGCTCCCTTAAAGAACATGGACAATGGGGTTGGAGTGATAGTACAGCGGGTAGGGTGTTTGCCTTGCACCCGGCCAACCTGGGTTCGATTCCCAACATCCCATATGGTCCCCCAAGCACTGCCAGGAGTGATTCCAGAGTGCAGAGCCAGGAGTAACCCCTGTGCATCATTGGGTATGACCCAAAAAGTCCCTCCCCCCAAATAAAGGACACTGGCACCAGCCCAGAGAACCAAGTTCACTGCTCCCTGCCAGAACACGCAAGGGTCTGGGTTTGGGTGACGAAGGCCCCTGTGGTGGCAGGCGAGTGCATGACTCAGTGGAGGGCACCAGTAGATTAACTCAGATCTCCTTACGCCCCATGCAGAAGCCAGGCTGGCGGGCTGAGTGATGGAGCCAACTGGAGACTTATTTACAAACACAGCCCTCTTGCCTTCACTTCCTCGGTAAGCCCCGTTGGCGGCAAATAAATGAGAATCAATAGGCCAGTTATTAAACTGTAAATATCCCTCCCCTCAGGCTCTCAGGCCAAGCGCCCAGAGCCTCTCAGCCGAGGGCAACAGAGCCGGGAGCGCCTTAGCTTCCCGGGCCTCGCCTGGGGCCTATCTCCCTCCAGCTGGTCGGTCACTGAGCAGAGACACAGGCTACCATGGAGGAGGGTCCCCCAACCTGTAGGTACTATATAAGGAAGGCATCCTGAACACAGAACATGTGAAGCTGGTGCCCGGGGCATGTCGAGAGGGACTGAGATGCCCTCCTGTCTCGGCAACCCCCTCCATGAGGCCGCTCAGACCCCAGAGTCAGACTCACCCAGTCAAGGACACATGTCCTGAGAGGGACAGGTCCACAATGGACCCCAGGTCTGTGCCAGCAGCTGAGGTGCTGGGGAAAGCAGCATGGGGACGCAGGCCGGGAGGGTATGTTGGGGTTCCATGGATTCTGAGGGCATAAGCAGGGGCCCGGGGATGAAGCAGACGCCCCTCAGTTTCCCAGGGCTCCCACTGATCTTCTAGCATGTGGGCTGGGAAGCCGCTGGGAGAAGGTGGGGGCAGGTGAAGGGGAGCCGGGAGCCCTTGAGGGGGAGCAGGGCTATGACAGGACACGCTGGCACTTTGGGTTGAGAGAGAAGAGGAGACCCATGGCAGGGGGAACAGGCTGGTGGCCACCAGGATCCTTGGCTGTGGGCCTCAGGGAAGCTTTTTGGGGACAGGCGATGGCCCTGCAAGTGCGTTAGGATCTAGGCCTGCTCCCACCCTGCAGGTGGGGGCAGAAGTAAAGGCAGTCAGGAGGAAGGACCGTGATCAACGGAGGCATCGGCATTGTGGTGTAGGCAGAGATGGTGGTAATGATGTGGTTGTGTGGGTGAAAATGGTGGTGATGGTGGTAGTGGTGGGTGTGGGTGAAGATGGTGGTGATGCCAGTGTTAAGGTTGCTGATGCTTTTGTAAAGACTTTCTGGGTGCCACCCTTGGGTGAGGCTTTTGCATCATCCATGTCACTTAACTTGCACAGCACCCCAGAGAGGTGCTTGGCCCTTGGTGAAGGGGAGGGTGGGACCGGCAGGGGTGGTTTGCAGGGAGGTCTGGAAGGCCAGGCCACAGCAATGGTGCTCTATCCTGAGGGCAACAAGATGGCCATCGGCTTGGGGTCAGGATGCATCTGACGAGAGCTGACCTCTCTGCAAAGCAGCCAGCCTGTCGGGGTTGGAAGGAAACAGAGCAGCCAATCCCCACTACTTGGGAACCAGAATTCCCTGACTGGGATGACCCTCTCGGGAGCTGTGGCCCTGCTGGGACCCTGGGTCTGCCTGCCTGTCTCCTGCCTGCCTGCCTGCCTGACTGTCTGTCTCTGTCCATCTGTTTGTCTGTCTGTCTGTCTGTCTGTCTGTCTGTCTCTGTTCATTTGTCTGTCTGTCTGTCTGTCTGTCTCCCTGACAGACTCAGTGCCTGGGTTGTTTCCCGTGAGGCTGGTCTTCCCCCACACTCCATTCTAAATCCTACTGGGATCCCGAGGTCTGGGAGCTGCCCCCCAGGGACCTCAGAAGTGGGACAGTGGGCTGAGCAGAGCCAGTGACCCCCATGCACACTGGGCCTGGAGGAGTTCAGATGCCCGGGGGCAGGGGCTCAACACCCTGCTCCCCATCAGGGTCCCAGGAGGAGGAGGAGTCCCTGCTGATTCCGGGTCTATGTCAGCCCAGCCCTTTCATTCTCTGCGTTCTCGACCCTGTAAACAGGGCCCAGGCGCAGATCTGTCCAGGAGAGGCCATGGGCCAGGGGCCATTGAACCTGATTCAGCGCCTAGTTCGGACCCCTTGTCAAGCCTTTCAGCACACAGGGGACCCCAGAAGCACTTCTCTGGTTCCCAGGAACACTTGGCATCGTTGAAGCCGAGCCAGCTCCACCTGGCCTCATGGTGGCCTCACAAGAAGTCACCCACCACTGCCTGCGTCTGCAGCTACTGCCTCCGTCTTGGTGGTGACCAGTGCTCTGAGGTCAGGCTGGATCCCAGGCTGGGGAAGCTCAGGATGAACTCAGGTAGGGTACTTTCCAGCGGCGTCCCTCTCTCTTGGGTAACCCCCTCCACCCAGGCCCTGTCCTAAGCACTGTCTACCTGATTTGACCCTCTAGCTTCTGTTCTCATGCTCCCTGGGACGGCTCGCTGCGTCTCTCTTGCGCAGATGGGTAGAGGGTGGAGGATGCCTGTGTCTGCTTCTCCCAGGAAGCCCCTCTGGGTTTCAGCTCTGTCCTTGGTGAGACAGGGCATGGTTGTGATAATTAAAGTGCCTCCCTCCGAAGGACCTGGAGAGGCCCAGAGGAGGTGATCCGTGCCAAGCCCCTCAGCAGCCTGGCTGGCCCTCGGCAAAGGGGAGCTGTTATTTTTATCTGCAGCCTGCCCCTGGGCGCTCTGCACATCCAGGCTTGCCAAAGGCAGGCTGCGTTGAACAGAGGTAGCCAGAGGCTTGATTTCCTGCCCTGGAGCTGAACCCTCTTTCTGAATCTGGAGAACTTCCCGTTTCCCACTGGCAGACGGAGCCACCTCACTGGCAGGGAGGCGGCAATCCCTCTGTGAAGTAGCCAGCAGCTCACCCATTCGCCAAGGTCTGCCATGCGGGCAGCTGTGACTCACATCAGCCGGGCCCCAGGAACACGGTGCCGGGCAGAGCGGGGCGAGGGGGCTGGCATTCAGCCACGGGGCAGGGCAGCGATGCAACGACCCGGGTCCCCGAGGCAGAGAAACAGGTGGTCTCCAGTGCCCAGTGGCCAGGGCCTGCTGAAGCAGGGTGGGTGGGATAATCTGGACTGTGTCTGTCAGTGATGCTGTGGTATCTGGTGTCTGTCCTGTGATCCGATTTCTGTGAATTCAGGGGCCCGTAGCAAGGGCCCTTGGGGTGTGTGTGAAGGAGGTTGGTTTCTCCGCAAGATTCCAGATCAGGCTCCACTGTTTCGAGTGCTGCATGGGGGAGCCAGACCCAGGGCCCCAGTGCCTCTGGCCACAAACCCAGCTTCCAGCACTTCCTCGAAGAGCTCAGTGGGCGACCACTGGCCACAGGGCACGGGCCGCAAGCTCCGAGGAGGCAGTCGGGGGCAAGCTTTGGACAGAGGACATGCTTCAGGTTTAAAAGTGCCCTCCAGAGGACAGAGCAATAGCACAGTGGGGAGGGCACTGGCCTGGCTCACAGCGGACCCCAGGTTGGATCCCTGGCACCACTTCTGTCCCCTCAGCCCTGCCAAGAGTGATCTCTGAGCACGGAGCCAGGAGTCAGCCGCGAGCACTGCTGAATGTGGTTCCCAAATTGAAATAAAGAAATACCCATGTCCTCTCTCCAGGGAGGGTACTGTGTCCAGTCTCGCAAGCAGAGAGGCCGTGGGAAGTAGTGGGTCTGTCAGGGCAACCCCTGGAGCACTCTGGAGCCTCTCACTTACCACGAGCTCCATGCTCTCCCCTTTTCCTCATTCCTGCCCCTCCTGTCCAGGAGGAAGTAGAGGCTTCAGGCTCCCACCTGCTCTCCCAGGGACCTCCGGCCCGGAGGAGTAGAGTTAAGACTTCAGTCCAGGCTTTATAAGCAGGAAAGCACAAAGCAACGGAGGCCACGGAGCAGGAATTGGTCTTGGGGAGGGATGATTTGAATTTGTTCTGAGAACTTCCTTTGTTTTATTTTTCTTTTTAAAAAATTTTTATTGGTGAAACACCATGAGGTACAGTTGTAGACTTACAAATTTTTGTGCTTGGGTTCCAGCAATACCACTCCTGGGAATATATCCTGGAGAGGCAAAAAAATATAGTCGAAGTGACATCTGCACTTGTTTGTTCATTGCAGCACTGTTTACAATAGCCAGAATCTGGAAAGAACCTGAGTGCCCAACAAAAGATGACTGGTTAAAGAAACTTTGGTACATCTACACAATGGAGTACTACATAGCTGTTAGAAAAGATGAAGTCATGAAATTTACATACAAGTGGTGCTACATGGAAAGTGAAAGTATCATGCTAAGCGAAATGAGTCAGAAAGAGAGGGACAGACATAGAAAGATTGCATTCATCTGGGGAACATAAAGTAGCAAAATAGGAGACTAACACCCAAGAATAGCTGAGATAAGCACCAGGAGGTTTACTCCATGGCTTGAGATCTTCTTTTAACCCTGAGCTGGGACCTGGCCCTGGCGAGGATGAGCCCATTGGTGGGAGTATGCCAGAAGACGTGGGTGCTGGGTAGGGAGGGGACTGCGGGGCAGGAGTCCCACGCTGAGCCCAGGGAGCCATCTGCAGGGGTGCTTCTCTCAGAACAGGGCGGAGCTCCTGGGAGGAGCTGTCTCTGTTGTCCATCAGGTGTTTTGTTTCAGCAGTGCTCAGGGCTGACTCCTGGCTCTGTGCTCAGGGCTCACTCCGACAGGGCTCAGAGGACCATACGGGATACCAGAAAGTGATCCAGGGTCAGTCACATGCCAGGCAAGCACCTTCCCTGCTGTACTATCTTTTCGACCCTGTTGTCTCTCTTATTTGGTTTGTTTGTTTGTGTTTGGGCCACACTTGACAATGCCTAGTGGTTAATCATGACTGCACTCAGGAGTCACTCCTGCTGGTGTTTGGGGGACCCTATGGGATGCCAGGGATGGACCCTAGCCACTTGCAAGGCAAACGCCTTACCAATGTGCCATCTCTCCAGCCTGATCTATCAGTTCTGATCCAGTTCACTCAGGGGGGCTGAGGCAGATGGGAGGGCCCGGTGGTCACTTGCCACATGGAGGGTCTTAAACTGCCTTGAGAAATAGAACAGAGTCCCCAGGTCTATGATGTCCTGCCCCCTCACTACAGATGGGGAACCTGAGGAAGCCAGTCTTTGGCACTCAATCAGGGACAGTGGTTCTGCAAGGGGTGCCCTAGACACAGCCTCAGCATCCCCAGAAAACGTGTCACCCCAAGTTTGGCATTGCTGACTCCAAAACTAGTGGTCATAGGTCCTGGGCACTCTGATACATACCCCCAGTGGAAACCCACTGAAATGAGAGTCCTCTTGGCCACAGCTTTAGCTGACCTGAGCCCACCAGTGGACCCCCTTCCTATAACATGCCTGGCCACTCCCCCATTTTTTAGCCATGGGAAGGAGAGTGCGAACCTCCTGCCTTTGTGCTTCTTTGTCTCTCATCCAAATGCGTCCAATGTCCCAGGCAAGGATCTGGCCGTCTGCGGCCATGGCTGTGGCTGGTTTGAGATGAGAACTCACAGCTCTATGGTCCAGCCTGGAGTCCTGAGAATCGTCTGGGCCTGTCCTCCCCAGGCCCGTGCACAGTTGGGAACTAGAAAGATAGAGAGTTAAAGGAAGGACAGTTCTGGAACCTTCAAATCCAGACTGCTGGCATCCGGAGCTGGAATTCTGCTGTCTCCTTCCTGGTAAGAACTTCCTGTTGTGTAAGTCCTTTACAAAGATGATAATAATTACCGTGACTCAAGATACGTATCTAAGAGTCTAAGATAGTTAGGCATCTGACCAAAGAATGTTACTGCTCTTCTGTTTGTGATGACTGGTTCCAAGCAATAAATACTCGACATGAAGGACACTTGGAGCTCCGAGTCCCAGGCTGTGAGTCCCCTGACCCCAGGCCTTTTCATCTTATTTCTGCCTCTTTTCTTAATCCTTGTGACATCCGTGCCTCAAGCCTGTCCACCCAGGGCTGGTCTCCAGCAACACAGCCCACATGACTTCACGGGTGAGAACCCCAGCCGCCTGCACACAGAACCCCCCGGCCAGAGTTCTCCCTGACCTGAACAGCAACAGGCTTTTCTCTGCCTGCTGCTCGGGGAGGTGCAGGCTGGATTGGTTTATTTATTGCTGTCATTAATTAGTTTTGTTGGGGATGAAAGACAGGTCCCCGGAGAAGAGCAGTGCATTAGAGCCCATTACTCCATCATTGCTCGTGAAGGCACAGCCCTCTGTTAGCCAGGCAGGCGGGTGCAATTCATTAACCCAGCCCCCTGGGCAGGGAGGGCTGTGTTCTGGCATCGACCTCCTCCAGGGTTCCCTTGCCCCAATTCTAAAGGAACTTAGGGACCCCCTGCAGTGGCTGGATGGTGGCAGGAGGTGGGGCTTGCTGGCCACCCCCCCACCGCCCCCGCACACACACTGTGAGGCAGAGCTGGACCAAGCGGTCTCAGCGTGTAGTTAACCCTCGCAAATGTCCCGGGAAATGTGTTTTAACTTGCCAGCTGGAGGAACGGAGGTTCTGCTGGGGTGAGGAGGGGGAGACCTGCCCAGGACACCCCTGTCCCCTGCAGCCCCAATGCAAAGCTGTTGGGCAGGAACGCAGGCTGGGCCTGACCCTCCCAACAGTGCTCAGGAGTCCTGGGGCCCTACTGGCGATTCTTAACCCACCAGGAAAGTGGTTAGCAGCCAGGACTGGAGGCAGCAATGCTGATTGGGCTTTGCAGTCGGAACATGGGGATCCCGCTGGCGGAGCTGGGGCCTGGCTTTCGGTGCTGCCCCTGGAGAGGCTCTGGGGTCACCACATGGTTCCAGGAATCAAACCTAGAGAGGACACACGTGAGGCGTGCCCCCTAACATCTGGATGTGCTTAAAAGGGCTCCACAGTGCGAGGGCTCAGCAGCCAAGCCTACCTGTGAACTCGCGTACCAGACCCTGGGCGGACACTCAGTTTCCTGCCTGAAAAAAAAAAAAGATGCCAAAGGTGACTTGGCAGAGAAGCAGGATGGGCAGGCACTCAAGTAAGGGCATGTTTGGGCAGCCGGAGCCCCAGTTTCCTCATCTGTGAAAAATGGGGATAGTAACGATGCCAGCCACAGGGGCCCACGGGAGGACAAAGGAAGTATGTCCTCCATGGGTTGGCTCAGGGTCCAATGAACACCCAGAGAGTCTGGGACTGTGTTAGGGATGAGCTGAGAGATGGCCTGGACTGCCTTCGTGTGAGTCCCCATCAAATCAGCCCAGGACTATGCACAGAGTGCAGCTCTTGGAACCAACCTCTGCACCCAGAGCCGACTCCTGGCTGGGGACACGCCCTACTTACCGCATCGCCTTGAGAAGCTGCCCAGGGCCTCCCCCTCGGGGCCGGCTCTCGTGGGCGCCCCTCCACAGCAACGGTTTCCGCCTCTCCCGAAGGCCACGGCTGTACTTCACTGTGGCTGACTCTGGCTTCACCCGTAGGTGGGGGCCACGCTGTCTGCCCGAGGGTGCTAAGAAGTTAATTAAGCCCTCAAGATGCCATTTGTTAAGAAGGGAGCGAGGGTATATTCAATACCAGCCAAAGGTTGGTGCAAAATAATGAGTCTTTCTTTAGCGGTGAATAATGTGCTCCCTCCTGCCGTCCCCCCACCCTGACTCTGAAGGATGGTCCCGGGAAAGCCCATGGCTCATCTTAATGGCCCGGGTGCCAAGGAGACTGCCTGACTGGCCTCTCTCCAGCCACCAGCACCTCCTGCTCCGGCTTCTCTCCGCTTCTGTCTGCTTGTGGCCTCTTACCCTGCTCCTGGGCATCTGAGTACAGGGGGCATGCGGGGTCTGTCTTGCTGGCCCTGTGCTGCTCTCCGTCTCTGCCCCAGCTGACAGAGAAGTGAGCCCGAACTCCAGCATGTCACACACACACATGCACCCACAGACACCTGCATAATAAACACACATGTACACAAAGACACAATATGCAAACACCTATATACACAAAGCAACACAAATACACATACTACGCAAAGACACATGTACACACCGGCATGCACACACACACACATGCACTTTATGCAAGTGTACGTGTAGTAGGCATGTCAGCAATGTTCCCCCCCCCACACACACACCCCAGCAGGTGGGTGGGCCTGGCTTTGTCCTGCTTCGTGCTGGTACAAAGGGAGTGGGGCTGGGGAGGAAGGGGTCTGGTACCGAGCATGTGCCTTCTATAGTCCTGGAAGCCAGTGTGGGGAGTGACTGTGGGGTGGGGCGGCATATATGTGCATACAATATATTTGTGTAAATACATGTACATGCATGCACAATATACATCATGCAAACACATGTGCACATAGCACTATGCAAACACAATGTGCACATATGCACATATACACACATGCACAGTGCAAATATTCATCTACACACAAGCACACAATATACACATACACACGCACATGTGCACGCACTCCTATGATGCACACACATGTAAACAAGGCCTATACATACGTACATACACACATACACACATATGCCCATATGTGTACACATATACAATGCACACGCACTCAAACACTGGCATGCACGCACATTCAGCAGGTTGGGGGCACCACCGTGTAGCAGGCTCAGGCAGGGGAGGAGAGTCCTGGCCACCCCTGTCTGCCAGGGGAGGAAGTGACCAGCCAGGACAGGAGGCTGCTGCTTAGCCTGCCCTGGTGACAGTCACGAGTCCACCCTGCCAAGGGCAACCACCTCAGGCACGAAGGCAGCTGTCACCAGGCAGTTTGCGGGACCCAGTGCTGGGGTCTGGCGTATGGCTGACTCCCGGCACGTTCACCAGCTGGATTCCTCCCCAGTGCCTTCTGTCAAAGAGGCGCTGGTCGGGCCCCGGCCCCCACCTGGGCTCCCAGGACAAAGGAGATCTTATCAAGGCCCTGGGGGAGGGCAGAAGGCACCGAGCACAGCACCCAGCACAACCACAGTCTTGGCACACCCCAGAAGCACCTCCCAGGGCAGAGATGGGCCCTCTATCCTGGTGAGGTCCTGGCGCTCTCCATCTGTCTGTCTCTGGGGCACCCCCTGCTCAGAGGGCAGCTCTGGAGTGGAGCGTGGCCACAGCTGAGAAGTAGACACATCAGCATCGCCCCCCCCCCCCCCACCACACACACATACACACACACACATGCACACACACACGCACGCACGCACTCCAGCAGGTGGGCCTGGCTTTGTCCTGCTTTGTGCTGGTACAAAGGGAGCAGGGCTGGGGAGGGAAGGGGTCTGGGGCCGAGCAGGTGCCTTCCACAGTCCTGGCAGCCAGCGTGGGGAGTGTCTGTGGGGCGGGGTGGCCGTCATTCAGGAGCTGCGCTGGGGACAAGGCACCTTGATTAAGCCCCCAAGATAATCGCTGCACACCTGGGCTGGCACCCCAGGTCCCCCCCGCCCTGCCATCGCCCCTTTGTCTGTGGAGTCTCCAGCTTCAAAGCCCGAGATTGCGGCTGATAGATTGGGCTGAAGCCAGCGCCGAAACCGGAGCTCAAGTGGAGGGTGGTGCTGGGGACGGGCTCAGGAGGGGCTTCGGAGAACTTGGGGGAGGCAAAGTTCTCCTCCTAGCAGAAAAGCGAGTGAGCAGAGGTGCTTCCCTCCAACCCTGGGCCCCAGAGTTTAGGGCAGAGAGGACACGATGGCTGAGCAGGGCTGTGAGCAGTACGAGTGGGTGTGCAGAGTGTGGGTGCCTGGCAGGAGGTGTTTCTAGGGCAGGGAGTGCGGGCAGAGACCGACGCCTTTGGCTGCCTTATCCCTCGCCACAGGCCTGGGGGACGGTGCTCCTGCCTTGCATTGCTTTGGGGTGGGATTTGCTTATGTATTTGCCTGCTTGTTTATGTATAGTATTTTCTTTGGGGGGGGGGCACACTTACTCCTGGTGCTGTGCTTAGGCGGTCACTCCTGGCAGGGCTCAAGAGACCAATAATCAGGGCCAACCATGTGCAGGGCAAGCACCTTCCCTGCTCAACTAGCCTCTCAGGCCTGCGGGGCATTTACTCATCTTCA
The DNA here is from genome assembly GCF_029834395.1 of Sorex fumeus. Taxonomy (NCBI): domain Eukaryota; kingdom Metazoa; phylum Chordata; class Mammalia; order Eulipotyphla; family Soricidae; genus Sorex; species Sorex fumeus. Next base: position 6,447,656 of record NW_026606077.1, read on the forward strand.
TTGCGGTACTGGGGGATGGAGCCTGAGGCCTCACACGTGTGAGGTTGGCACTTTCCCACAGAGCCATGGCCCCAACCCTGCACACGGAGAAACGTCTCACCCTGGAGAATGGATGTCCAGGACGGAAGACCTCAAGGAACAAGGAAGGGCAACTCAGGGGCAGCATCCTGCCATCCTTGACCTTGAGGGGAGCAGTTCTGAGGTGGGAGCTACTCAGTCCCAGAAGACTCTGAGCAGGAGGGAGCCCCTCTCCCACTCCTGGGACCACCAGCCACATGAGCCACCTTACCGAGCACCTGTCTCGGGGCTGCTGGGATGAGCACAACTTTCAGACGGGTGGCCACATGGGAATGGGAGCATCCTGAGGGTCAGCCTGACCCAGCTGAGGGGAGGGGAGAGGCAGAAACCAGCGGCTCTTTTTCCTGAGCAAACTGGAACATGGGCCGTCGCCCAGACCTCACCTGCATTGAGAGCCCTGAGGCCATCTCGGTCCTGGGCATGGACCCACGTCCACACTGATCTCTCTCCAGCAATGAAGGTTCTGTCCTGGGTGGGGTGGATAGGTGGTTGGGAGTGGAGTGTATCTGGTCTGCTTCAAAGCTGGGGAGACCGGTGAGAGAAGAGGTGTGTGTGTGTGTGTACATGCGTGTGTGTGTGTGTGTGTGTGTGTGTGTGTGTGTGTATGAACTCAGAATCAAGTAGCTTCAAGCTTGAGGGATCTGATCAACTGGCCAGGTCCCGCAGTGACCCCAACACCCATCCATGGTTGCTGGACACCGGCTGGAGTGGCCACATCAAAGCGGAAGCTAGAGCGGATGGTCAGGAGGGCAGGGCTACTCCAGCCTCCTGGGAGAACTGAGTGTGGGTGTCCCTGGGCACTCCTCACTGTCAGGAGAAAGCGTCTCCCACACAGCCCTGCCTGGAGCTACAAAGCCAGTGTTGCTAGGAGAAGCGCCACTTCCGCCCCTGCCCATGTGGCCTCCGCCTCAGCCCTCTCTACATCACTCGACAGCTCCAGGTGCCCTAATTTCTCTCAAAAAATGAAATAATGAGCTTTGCGGGGTGCTGAGGGCATAGGAGGCCCTTCAGGCTCTTGATGAGGGTCAGCATTTCCAGAATTCATGCTTCTCTCTAGGGACAGGCTCAGGGGCGTCCCCAGCACCCCTCGGGCTGATGCCTTGATCCCGGGGACTATAGCTTTGAATGACACATTTCCAGATGACATTGGATTTCTAACCATGAATGGCAGGTCATTTGTGCAGGTATTGACTTTCAGTAACATGCGCCTGAAACTGAGTCCTTAAAAATGCAGAAAGACGAGGCCTGAGAGAATATGGGGGAAAGAATCTGCCTTGCGTGCCGCTGAGCCTGGCTACACCCCTGGCAACCTGTACTGTTCCTCGAGCAGAGCCAAGAATGATCCTTAAGCCCCACCAGGTGTGCTCCATCTCGCAAAAAACAATGCAGTGTTCCTTTCACAAAAACAAACAACTGCCTGTCTGTCTGTCTATCTATCTATCTATCGATCAATCGATCGATCTATCGATCGATCTATCGATCTATCGAGCTATCTAGCTATCTATCGCTTTATATTCCCTATGTATAGCTTTTTATAGGGAAAGGTGAGGCACAGAGGGGGATAGTCCATGCAGAGATGTCAGGATGAGAGTCAGAATTGAGCTCCTGGTTTGGAATCTGCCTTGTGCTGCTCTACCAGGTGGCCCATGACTCAACTTCCCTCTGCTCTGCAACAGCCGAGCTGAGGGGCGAACTCCCTCTAAAAGTGGGCTCCACTCCCATTTGACCCAGCAATACCACTCCTGGGAATATATCCCAGAGAGGCTAAGATGTATGGTCGAAGTGACATCTGCACTTGTTTGTTCATTGCAGCACTCTTTACAATAGCCAGAATCGGGGAAAAAACCTGAGTGCCCGAGAACAGATGACTGGTTAGAGAAACTTTGGTACATCTACACAATGGAGTACTATGTAGCTGTTAGAAAAGATGAAGTCATGAATTTTACATGCAAGTGGTACCACATGGAAAGTATCATGCTAAGCGAAATGAGTCAGAAAGAGAGGGACAGACATAGAAAGATTGCATTCATCTGGGGGACACAAAGTGACAAAATAGGAGATTAATGCACAAGAATAGCCACAATCAGCACCAGGAGGATTACTCCATGGCTTAGAGGCCAGCCGGGCATTCTAGGGGAAAGGGCAGCTCAGATAGAGAAGGGAGCACCAAATAAAGGGTGTTTGGAGGATCCTCCCAGGAGAGGAGATACATGTTGAAAGTAGACTATGGACTGAACATGATTGCCACTCAATGCCTCTTTTGCAGACCACAACACTCAAAAGGAGAGAGAGAACACAAGGGATTGCCCTGCCACAGAGGCAGGGTGGGATGGGGGGATAGGTGGGAGGGATACTGGGATCCATGGCGGTGGAAAATGGGCACTGGTGGAGGGATGGGTACTTGATCATTGTATAATCGAAACCCAAGCACAAAAATTTGCAAATCTACAACTGTACCTCATGGTGTTCCACTAATAAAAATTTAAAAAAAAATAAAAGTGGGCTCCAAGGCTCCACAGAGCCCTCGAGAGAGACTGATGCCTGGCTGGCCCCATTGGGGATGTTCTGCAGGAGTTTGTCTGCCACAAACCCTAGATGACTGGGATCATGTCCCCTAGAAAATTCTATCTATGTGGGCGACCTTGGATGGAAAGGAGAGACTTGGCCAACACTCTTGGCTAAGTGTGGTTGTGCTGGCTTCAAGATTGCGTAGAAAACATGTGCCCAGGAGCTGAGCAAAGACAAGTACCATTAAGGAGTGACCCACAGGGTGTGGGCTATCCCTGACTAGGAGAGGAGAGGAGGGGGTCCCCCAGACCTTCCGGGGGGTGAGCTCTGGGATCTGTGAGAAGGATCCAGATCTTTGATGCTGTGTGGGGATGTGCTTTTGCATAGCTGGAGGGTACCCGCCCTACCCACCAGGGTCCCTCCTGGTCTCATGTGTGACCCTGGCTCCAGAGTGGATTCGCAGGACCCAACCATGAGTCCACTTGCCACTGCACCTGGACGGGACTGTGTGGGGCCAGACCCTGAGCTTCCAGCCCAGGAAGTTCTCTGCCCCTGGGCTTCCCTGTCTCCCCAACACGCTCCCCAACTCTATCTCTTTCTAGAGGGAGCCCTTCCTTTGGGGGCTCCCCTAGCCCTACAGGCTGGACACATGAGCACCATTAGTCACCTTCACCGGAGGGGATTTCTGGCTGGCAGAGAGTGTGCTGAGTTCTTGTGGGCACAGATGACGCCACTGGGACAATTCAACCCAGTCCTATGTAGCGATGGGGAAACTGAGGCCCAGAGAAAGAAGCAACTCACCGCCAGTCACATGGCCAGCCAGGAGTCCTTTTGGTCACCCCCAGGCAACAAAGGAGCCACTTCTCCCGCTACTCAGACTGCACTGCATTTCTCATCTCTGTTTCTGGTGAGCTGGAGCGATAGCACAGTGGGTAGGGTGTTTGCCTTGCAAGTGGCCAACCCGGCCGACCAGAGTTCGATTCCTCTGCCCCTCTCAGAGAGCCCGGCAAGCTATCAAGAGTATCTCGCCCACATGGCAAAGCCACCCGTGACGTATTCGATATGCCAAACACAGTAACAAGTCTCACAATGGAGACGTTACTGGGCCCGCTTGAGCAAATCCATGAACAATGGGAGGACAGTGCTACAGTGCTACAGTTTCTGGTGAGGGAGCGCCGTGGTGGGCCAGTCAGGCTAGCAGGCACGAGGCTGGTGGGCAGAGGGGTCCTTCGTGACACAGAGAGACAGTGAGATGCTCCCCAAGACCAGCTTCGTGGTGATGGTGGCGGTGAGAAATGACTCCTGCCTCCGTCTCCCCACTTCCACCTAGAGCGGTTTAAGGACACAAAAAGAAGGTGAACAGTCAATAGGGCCCGATTCTTGGCTCTGACCTTGGTTTCCCAAGCTGTGTGAGGTGGGTTGAATGAGAAACACCAGAGTGGGCTCACCTACAGGCTGACACTCAGTTCCTCATTGTTCCTGCAACTCACACCCTAGTTCCCATCTGCTCTGCCATAATTGGGTCCTCCCGCTCCTCTGGCAAGGACTGAAGGGGACTGGAATTGCTGGGCCCCTGCCAGACCAGCTCCCAGCCAGGCACGCAGTGAGGGATACTTTCAATTAGGACTAACTGGTAGGTAGATGCCCTTGTTGGGTCAGTGTTAGTCTAATGATGGGGTGGTAATAGGATTAGCCAAAGGCTATGGTCAGCGTTAGGTTTGTTGAGGGATGAGGGACTAACTTTTTCTACTTAAGCATGAATTTTAAGTATAGGGAGATCTTTAAATTTTAAGAAAAATTGGTAGCTTATTGCATCAGTAAGGTCAGGCTTGGTAAACTTTAGAGTGAAGAATAGGATTAGGGTTAGGGTTAAGATATTGTGTAGGTTATAATGTCAAGTATTGCCTTGTTCAAAAATAAAAAGAAAGGCAAAGGATTGGGCAATAGATAAATTTGGGCTAATTGGTAGGTTTACACCTGTACAACAACTGTACACCTGTACAACCCCATTTTCCACTTGCAACTCACAGTCCCGTGCTTGGGTCTGTGAAGGGTTAATATGAATAGATTAACATTCTGATAGTCTAGGGTTCTGGTTAGGTTTGTGGAGGTTTTAGGAGTTAATTTCTTCTATGTTAATACTTAAAAATTACTGAGTTAAGTATGAGGAGATCTTTAAGAAAACCGGTAGTCTGAGTATCAGTAAAGGTCAGCTGAGTATGTCTTAGGGATAGGATTAGGGCTAGGGCTGGAGTTAGAGATTGTGAAGTGTGTTCAGTGACAACAAACTCCAGGCCTCAAGGCATAGGGGATGGGCCGGTCCTTCTCATCCCCAGCCCCTCCCATGGGACCCTGGAGGTCACACCCACAAACTGCCTCTGGCTGCTACTTTAGCTCTTAACGGACATGATCCAGAGACACACAAGATCTCCAAACCAAGCAGCTCACTGCAGAGATGCCTCCAGACTTTAAGCCAGGCCAACTTCATTGGGGTGCCTCAGAGGGGGACAGGCGTCATCCCTCCACCTGCCCCCTAGAAGCCCTGATGCCCAGCAACTTCCAGAACCCAATGAGAAGTGCAGGTACATGAGTTCAGCAACGGCAAACTCCAGGCCTCAAGGGATAGGGGATAGGTCTACAGATGCTAATTATCTAAAATTTTAGAGTTGCAGGAACACATCTTATAGTATTCATAACAATCAATACAAAAGAGAGTATGGGGGAGATTGTCTGCCATAGAGGCAGGGGGAGGGGTGGGATGGGGGTGGATACTGGGGACATTGGTGGTGGAAAATGTTCACTGGTGGAGGGTTGGGTGTTCGATCATTGTGTGACTGAAACTCAAACAGGACAGTTTTATAACCGTATTTCATGGTGATTCAATAAAAAATAAATAAAATTAAAATTAAATGAACATTCTGAATTAAAAAAAGTAAAAATAGAGATTATGAAGTGTTTATGTGTTAAATATTTCTGGGTTCAAAGTTAAAAAGAGAAGTATTGACTGATAGTTAAATTTTGGCTAAGTAGTAGTTTTATGACAATATTTCCTCAGGTTTCCTATAATCATAGGATTAGCATTAAGCTTAACCAAGGGCTAGGGTTAAGACTATTGGGTGTTTTTTTTCTTTTCTTTTTTTTTTTTCTTTTTGGGTCATACCTGGCAATGCACAGGGGTTAATCCTGGCTTTGCACTCAGGAATTACTCCTGGCGGTGCTGGGGGACCATATGGGATGCTGGGAATAGAACCCGGGTTGGCCGCATACAAGGCAAACACCCTACCAGCTGTACTATCGCTCCAGCCCCTAGGATTAGTATTATTTATGGGTTAGGTGTAGCTTGTTCTGTGTTCATACTTAACTTTTATAAATGAAAGTATATGGGGCTCTTTAAATTTAGGAAAATTGGTCACTTGGGGCGTATATAAAGGTCAGGCTAACTATGGGTAGGGTTATAGTTAGGATTACAGCTAGGGATTATGTAGGGTGTAGGTGTGAAATATTGCTGTCTTCAGAAAAAAACATTTTTGAAATGTTATGTGTTAGCTGTTTTCTGTACTCATACTTGAAACTAATGTTAAGTATAAGGAAATTTTTAAATTTAGGGGGATAGGTAGTTTTAGGCATCAGTAAAGGCCAAGCATTAGGAAGAGGGCTAGGGTTATGGTCAGGGATTTTATAGGTCTTGGGTCTTAAGTATTAATATCATTAAATATAAAAAGAAAAATGAAGTGTTGACCACTGTTAAGTTTGGGTTTATTGGTAGGATTATGCCTATGCTAGGGTCAAGGGTCATATATGGATAGGATTAGTATAGCCTATTGGTAGGGTTTAGGTTAGGGTTGTTGAGGTGCTAGGTTGCATCATTTTATGTTCTCATACTTAAAAAGGGAAGTTAAGTATAGGGTGATCTTTCATTTTAGGAAAATTGGTAGATTTTTGAAATCAGTAAAGGTCAGGCTTACTATGGGTTGGGTTAAAGTTATTAGGGATTGTGTAGGTGTAAAGTATTGCTGTCTTCAAAAATTAAAAAAAATGCAAAGTGCTGGCCAATTGTTACATTGGGGATAATTTGTAATTTTTTGTCTATGCTTGGGTTAGGGTTAGTTCATTGATAGGATAATCATGAGGGTTATATTAGGCACAGGGTTCAGGTTAGGTTCTGAGGTGTTAAGTGTTAGCTTTCTCTGTGTTTATACTTCAAAATGAAAGTTAAGTATAGGAAGATCTTTACATTCAGGAAAATTTTTACTTTTGGACTTTAATAAAGGTCAGTCTTACTTTGGGTAGGGTTAAAGATTACAGCTCTGGTTACGGTTAGGGATTTTTGTAGGGTTTAAGTATTAAGTGATGCTATGTTTCAAGATAAGAAGGGAAGTGAAATATTGGGTCATTGTTGAATTTGAGCTAATTGATATTTTAGGCATATGCTTTGGTCAATTAAGTATAAAGATAGGATTAGTGTTGGGCTAAATAAAGATTACATTTGTGGAGGTTTTAGATGTTAGTTTTTTTCCTGTGCTAATTCTTAAAAATGGAAGATAAGTACAGAAAGATGACTAAATTTAGGAAAATTGTTAGTTTCTAGCACTTGTAAAGGTCAGGTTTATGGTTTTATTATGTTCCCGTTAGGATTTGGTTCAGGATTAGAGTTAGGGTTAGAAATTGTGTGGGGTTTAGGTGTTAAGTATTGATGTGCTCCAAAAAAGAAGGGAAATGAAGAATTGAGAAATTATTAAATTTGGGCAATAATTTGGAAGTAAAGGCCTATGCTTGGATCAGGCTTAATATAATGATGGATTATCCTCTGGCTAGCATAGGAATTAGGTTCATGGGCAATTTAGGTGAAAGCCTTTTCTGTATTCATTCTCAAAAATGAAAGCTAAGTATAGAAAGAACATTAAATTTAGTAATGTTGGTATCTCTTGGCATCAGTAAAGGTCAGGTTTACTATGGGTTATGTTAGGATTAGGGTTATGGCTAGGGGTAGGCCTAGGGATTATGTAGGTTTAGGTGTTAAGTATTGCTGTTTTCCAAGATAAAACAAAAAGTGAAGTATTGAGCAATTGGTAAATTTGGCCACATTGGTAGGTTTATACCTATGCTTGGGTCAGGCTGAGTTTATTAATAGGATTACCATCAGGCTGGGCTGGAGGGGTAGCACAGCGGGTAGGGTGTTTGCCTTGCACGCGGCTGACCCAGGTTCGATTCCTCCATCCCTCTCGGAGAGCCTGGCAAATTACCAAGAGTATCTCGACCACATGACAGGGCCTGGCAAGCTCCTCATGGCATATTCGGTATGCCAAAAACAGTAACAATAAGTCTCACAATGAAGACGTTACTGGTGCCCACTCGAGCAAATCGATGAACAATGGGAGGACAGTGCTACAGTGCTAACATCAGGCTATGGTTAAGGCTAGATTTTTAGTGTCTTTAGATGTTAGCTTTTCCTGTGTTCTTTATTTTGAAAATGAACAAGAATGATAGAAAGAAAATTGAATTTAGGAAAACAGATAGTTTTTGCTTCCATAAAGGTCAGACTTCCGATGGATTAAAGTTAGGATTAGGAGTTTGGCTAGAGTTAGGGATAGTGTAGGTTTTAGGCATTAAATATTACTTTGTTCAAAGATCACTGTATCACACTGTCATCCTGTTGTTCATTGATTTCCTTAAGCAGGCACCAGTAATGTCCCCGTTCTAGCCCTGAGATTTTAGAAAGTGCCACATTCGAGGCTCATTCAAGGTCAGGAGAATGAGACCCATCATTGTTACTGGGTTTTGGCATATTGAATATGCCATGGGGAGTTTGCCAGACTCTGCCGTGTGGGCAGGATACTTTTGGTAGCCTGCCAGGTTCTCCAGAGTAAGAACTAGATAATAAGATGTTGTGTGGCCACATTTGCGGTACACGGCGCCAGGGACAGTTGGTGGGTGTAACACCTACATACTGGAAGATGGGGGATCTGGGTGGAGGAGGTCCAGTCCCAATCCAAGCAGGCCTGGAGATCTACGCCCTGGGTCCCGCACACCTGGGTTCCTCTGCCTTCATGTGTGAGGCTCGTCCGAATGTGTGGAGAGTGGTCTTAAGCATGGATGTGGCTGGAACCGGAGGTCTTCAGCTGCTGGGGCTCTGCTCAGGGTGGGGAGGGAAACTCAACCCACTCTCCTCTAAGGGTCCCCAGTGAGGACAGCCAGATGCGGAGGCAGGAGACTCTGTGCTGTTCAAAGATAATAAGGGAAATGAAGCATAGGGTGATTGTTAAATTTGAGCACGTTACAGCTTTATAGCCAATGCTTGGGTCATGCTTAGGTTGACATGATTAACCTTGGGCAAGGGTTAGGGTTAGTGTTGTGGAGGTGTTAGTTTTTTCAGTGTTCATTCCTTTAAAAATCCACATTAGGTACAGAAAGGTCATTAAATTTAGAAAAATTGGTAGTTTGGGATATCAGTCATGATCAGGCTTACTAAGTGCTAGGGTTAGGATAAGTTGAGGGCTACTAGGGGTTAGGATTCAGGACTGTGTTCACTTTAGGTGTTAAATATTGCTGTATTCAATTAAAAAAAGGGAGTGAAGGTGGTATGGTGCTGCCAGCAGGTCAGTCTGTACCTGTGAGGCAAGTGCATCAGCAGCCTGATGGCACTGTCAGGCCTTCAGATACCCCAAAATTGCTGCTGTGTCTTTGGCCAGACCCCAAAAACTTGGGGCAAAGTTTACCAAGAAAGTAAACGGCCAAATGTTAGGTTTGTGGGAGACACACCCACAAACTGCCTCCGGCTTAGCTATATAATTGGAGGCATGGCCTCTCTGGTTCCTGATTGAACTGCTTAACGGTCATGATCCCAGAGGCTCAGAAATGAATCTCGGAACTCAAAAGTTTTTGGCAGAAATGCATCCTGTTCCTGCAGTAAGTTACTGGGGCTGGGCCACTCCAGGTGGGAATAGGTTTCGTGCCTTGGCCTGTTCCCTTGGCAGCCTGGTGACCATCATCCTCCAGAGGCCACAGGACAGTCAGATTTGGGCCTGCAGTGATGAGACACGTGGAGTCTCACCAGATGGGGGTGGAACCAGCCTTTTCCTCCCCATCCTAGTGAGACCTCGAGTCACCACCTACAAACGGCCTCTCTGGATTCTGATCAAGCTGTTTAATGGCCATGATCCCAGAAACTCAGAAACAAATCTTGAAACCCAGTGGCTTTTGGCAGAAAGGCATCTGGACTGCATACACGGCCATGGCTCCAGAGGCAAAAGGACTTAATCCAGAGCCCGGCAGTTTGCGGCAGAAAAGTGAATGGACCATGCGTTAAACTACGGCACCATGCCTCCCCGGGAGGGAAAAGGTGTTGCTCCCTTCCTTCCGCCTTTCTTCCCCCGGCAGCAAGGTGGCCACCGCCGACTCAGAGCTTATTGGAAAGCCAGGTATGAGCCGGCAGTGACAGGGCAACTGCAGTCTCATGGGAAAGGGGACGGTACTGGCTCATCCTTCGTGCCCTACTGAGGTCACAAGTTGCCCCCCATGAGCGGCTCTCCAGCACAGCCATGGCTCCAGAGGCAAAAGGACTTAATCCAGAGCCCGGCAGCTTGCGGCAGAAAAATGAATGGACCATGCATTAAATGAGCCCCTCACCTTTATTTACATCTTCCTGTAGATCCTGAGTTTCTTGTGAGCTGGGGCTGTCTTGGGTGACATCATCTTCTGAGCACGTGACTCACTGCCCTGTGACCCTGGAGCCCTGGCCCGGGGCATCAGTGGCACTCTGGGTTAGCTCACACTCACCGGGTCTTCTGCTGTCTTGGGTGACATCATCTTCAGAACAGCAGAAGACCCGGTGTTGCGGCCCTGGGACAGTCGCAGGTCCCCTGCTGCTGCTGCATCCCGGATGTGCCTTGAGACCCAGGTCTCCAGGCCCGCAGCCAGCAGAGGCTGTCCCGAGCTCGACAGTGCCTCTTCTGGGGCTCGAAGATCTCACCTGTTCCCCAGGGGTTGTCTAGGAGTTGAAGGCCCTGCCTGCTGACCATCTAGATGGCTCTGCCAGACCAGGCAATTTAGCTGATGCCACTACCCAGACATATGAAATATTGACATTGCAATAAATTTCCCTCTTTCTCTAGCTCCTGCCGTGGTTCTGTGCCAAGGGAACATGAGAGTGGCCAAAGGTGCTTCCCTGGAGGCCAGGGGGAGCCTTTCTCTTGCACTCGTGAACAGGGGGCTTCCAACAGTTAGCGGGCCCAGACCCGTGTTGGCCCCTCCTGAGATAAGTCTTGGTGGAAGGGACAATCTCTGATTGGCACATGCCAGGGATCAACTTCCTCTTCCACTTCAGAAGTTCTTCTGATCTGATGAGATTCCACAGGAATAGGGGCCAAGAGATGCACTCCTTGTCTTCACAGCCGTATGAGGCCAGAACCTGATTTCTTTGGGTTGAGTCTACCAAGCATTTGCTCTGGGATCTGAGGGACACTCCTGGAGATTCTTGGCCAAGAGGCCCAAGTGGTACAGTGATTGGGTTGGAGGATGCGATGCTGAGTGGGCCCGAAGGGGCTGGGAGCTACCAGGGTCCCACCTTACAGTGCTGGGTGGGGGTGGCACATGGTACCTGGAACCAGACTCTGGCCTGGGACATGCGAAGCCTGTTGAGGCCTCCTGGCCCCCCAAGGCCTCATTTCTAAGGCAGGGAGTAGAGGAAGGTGCTCACAGGCTCATGCTGACCAATACCCCACAACCCGCCGGCTGCGTGACCCTAGTCCACTTCCAGTGCTAGGAACCTCCAGGGCCTTATCTGCGAAATGGGGCAGTGTCACCTGCCCAGATCTCTTCCGGGGACTGTTGGAGCTGGCGTGCCTTACCCTGGAGCACAGCCCAGTGACAGGGGGAGGAACAGGGGACAGTGGGCCCTGTGGTAAGTAGCTTGATCAAAGGAAGCAGTAAACAGGAAGGGCTTTGGCAAATGCAACTTGCTCTGTAAACAGAGTGTTTCATAAATGTTAGGGGTAATTATATCCTTCAGAAAGGAGAAGCATCCCACTGCCTTAGCAGGGGGAGGTGTCTAAATGGTTCTTTTACCCCTAGTCCTGAAGGCCCAGAATTCGTGTTGGGGGAAGGGGGGTCACCCCCCTGAGTCTGTGTCACGAGCCTCCCCTCCAGCCCCTTCTCTTCCTTTGGGTATCCGGGCAGGTACAGGCTCCTGATGTCAAAGGCCCTTTATCAATTACATGGGATCAATCGATCGGATTTTCTTTATATTTTCAATTAAAAGAGCCGACAGAGAAAAGAGAAAAATTCCATGTGAGCAGGTGGGGTGATCAATAGCCCTGCGTGGAGAGAGCAGGGTGGGGGCTGGCGGTCACCCGAGGCTGCCCACTCCTGTGTGCTCCAGATGCACCCAGGAAGAGGGCCCAGCACATCTCCCACTTCCTCTGCCTTGTTGGCTGTGGGAGCATCATCTCCGGGGCCTTCACTCCTCAAGAGCCAACTGCAGAGAACTCCAGCCAGGAGGGGGCTGGGGGGGAGGGGGACCTGGCTCTGCCCCTTCAGACAGCTGCCACCAAGGGGGCACTGATCCTGGCCTTTGGAGCCACTGAGGGCCCATACTGAGGACAGCACCCAATGTCCTCCCCGATGGTGGCCCTGCCATCCCGAGAGACTTGCTCTGCCTTCGTTTGCTTGACCGGGTTCACAGAGGCCCAGACTCTCCCCTCAGAGCGGGCAGTCACTGAAGGAGTCAAACACAGCCCGGTGATGGTCCAGTGTGGGATGTGGGGGCCAGGGGGCTCTGCTCACAAGGTACTCAGCCCTGTCCAGTAGGTGCCATTGGGCCCATGGGAGACAGGCAAGGGCCAGCCACCCCCTGACTGTCTCTGGGGGGGCGCCCCTCATGGTGTTGGAGCTGGGTCTGCAGGACTGTGCTGGAGATGAAGGTTAACCCTTAGTGTTTCAGGCTTCATCGGTGACCTGCCCCTTTCCCTCCCCCCAGAGAAGTTTACAATGCCCGTACAACCACCCCCAACCCCCCGAGTTTATCTTTAACTGTTCCTTTATGTCAGTTACTAAGTCATACCTGGTTACTCTGGACTTTGAATTTATAGTGAATTACTTGCTTTCCTATTTCCCTTATGACCTTTCCATATTTTACTACAGATCAATGTTTTTTGCTTAAACACAGGTAAAAGGTAAAGGTAAAGGCCCTCCCGTTGATCGTCGATTTGCTCGAGCGGGCCCAGTAACGTCTCCATTGGAGACTTTGTTGTTACTGTGTCTGGCATATCGAATACTCTCGGTAGCTTGCCGGGCTCTCCGAAAGACCACTAATGCTATGCTTCTAATATTTGGGAGTCGGTTGGATGAAATATATTTACTCCTGAGCATCCGGGGTATCCATCATAATTACTTGACACAGACTTAGGCTGCCGTAGTTCCTCACTGTGGGCCTTGGATGGACCCAGGGCGAGTGGTAAAGCTACTCAGGTATTGAAGTGGGACAGTCGGAAGCATGAAAGCACGGTCTGACGTAAACCATTATGATTGAAGAGACAGGACTCCCATGGGGATGGAGAAACTGAATCATCCTGAGGGCTTAGTCTGGAATTTACGGTAAAAGACTTGCTTGTCCTCAGAGCCCAGAGAACTGAGTTTGGAATCTATATCTGTTACTGTGTTTATCCAAATAACTGAAAGTATTAATAAGAAGTAAACACAATTGTTTAATACTTACTAGTAGCTAGGGAAAGAGAAAAGCAATATAATGCTTGTCACCCCTGGGCAAATCTCTCTGTAGAGTCCATGGGAGACACAGAGTCTCCTTGAGTTAATCCCCCCAAGAGACTTGCCGCTGTAAAAATGCTTTACCTCTGCAAATGATCAATCACACCCACATGCAGTCCTATACCTCAACCCCCCTCAGATGTCCTATAAGTATGCTACCAGCTCTGCATTAAGTAGGCCAGCTCTGCATTAAATCATCTATCTGGGAGTCCCCCATCTCTCTTTTTTCTTTCTTTTTTTTTTTTTTTTTTTGCTTTTTGGGTCACACCCGACAACGCACAGTGGTTACTCCTGGCTCATGCACTCAGGAATTACTCCTGGCGGTGCTCGGGGGACCATATGGGATGCCGAGGATCAAACCCAGGTCGGCTGCATACAAGACAAATGCCCTACCCGCTGTGCTATCGCTCCAGCTGCCCCCCCCCCTTGTTCTCTGCTGCGGGGGCAGCTGTCAGTGTACCCGCTCTTGAACTCACACCCAACTCAAACCTTCCAAAGGCACTCCATGTGAGCCTCTGCCGGCACAAAGCCTATTCACAAGATATTCAGCCCTGCCCAGTAGGTGCCCATGGACGCATGAAAGACAAACAAGGTCCAGCCCCCTATCCCCTGACGGTCTCTGAGGGGCAGCCCTCCATGGTGTTGGAGCTGGATCTGCGGGACTGTGCTGGAGGTGGCAGGGGTCAGAGATGGGGGGAAAGAGGGCCATGGAAGGACGGCCTGCTAGAACAAAGGGGCAGTGGGCAGTGGATCATACAGGAAAGATCAGGGCTCCCTTCCATGCTGGGGTGCACTCAAGGGCTCTCAGAGCTCAGTACCCAGTGGGTGCTCAGCAAACACTGACCACTGGCCCAGAGCAGGGGCAGTGCTGCCGTTAATTTGAAGGGGTCTTGCCAGGAAGGCAGGAAGTTGGGGAATCTTTCTGGGGAGCAGTCTGGAGAGAGCTGAGCTAAGTGTTGAGGTTTGCTGTGGCGGGAAGGAACTTCCTCTTGAATGTGGCTGTACTTGGAGCAGGCGACCGAGAGCATGTGCGTGCAGAGGTCTGTGGGCCTCTGTGCTCCTGCAGGAACATGTGTGAGACTACAGCTATCTGAGGGGACAGGTGCCCAGGGAAGGCCGTGTGTGGGAGTGAGTGGGAGTGAGTGGGAGAGGCTGTGTGGAGTCTGAGCTGGGGACGTGTGTGCAGATGTGTGTGTGTGTGTGTGTGTGTGTGTGTGTGTGTCTGTGTCTGTGTCTGTGTCTGTGTGGGGGTATGGCCGCACACTCAGCCAGGGCAAGGGCAGAGCTGGGCTTTGCAATCACTATGATTTGTGCGGTTCTAGCCGAGCCCTCAATCCTCCAACAGACATAAAGAAAATTAAGTTCACGCCCCGGGGACACTGTGTCCAAGCAGAGGGACTTGTGCTCCACGTAGTCAGCGGTGGCTGAGTAGTGGTGAAGATCTGGGCTACTCTGGCTGGGCCTAGGAGCCTCTGTGTGACCTGCTCCCAGTCCCAGCCCATCTCTGGGTTTGGTTCACGCCCAAGTGACAGAAGGGTGTGGGCAAGGACTAGAGAGCAGGAGGGACCTGTGTGTCTCAGGGGAGCCCGGCCTGGGGACCCTCTCTGGAGGACCTAGCAGTGTGCTGGGGGCAGGCACAGCAGGAGAAGAGGAAGCATGTGCTTCAGAGCTGGATGCTACTGTCTGGCCCTGTGGGAGTGGCCAGGGCTCCGCTGGCTCCAGGACAGACTGCACCCTTCTGGCCATCCTACACAGTCTCATGAGGACACTGAGGCTCAGGGCCTGGGGCTGGCAGCTGCCTGCCTGGGCCTCATGTCTGTAGGAGACAAGCACCAGGTCATGGTTTCTCATGGAAAGGAACAAAAGACTCTGGCTGAAGGGTCAGTGCACACCTGGCTTAGGACAGGAAACGCCTGAGAAGGCCGCAGTCAGGGACACAGGCCCTGTGTGGGAGAAAGGAGGCCTGGACGCCTCAGATCTCCGCTGACTGCCCTCTCTTCAGCCAAGTCTCCAGGGACCCCATTTGCTGAAAAGACTGTGGCCAGGGAGGAGGGTGTTCTCACTGCCGATCCCACTGTGACAGAACAGTTTCTAGCAGGTTCCACCCCTCGACTGGCCAGGGGCAGGACACAGTACCATGTTCCCAGGTCTTGTGCCATGTCCTGGACACCCTCCTGACCCTGCTACTGGGCAGAAATCTGCACCTCCTCAGTCCCCTGAGGTATGGGTCACCCCAAGTCAAGCCCCACGAGCAACACATTGGAACGACATTGATTAGCCAGTCTGAGACCCAAGGAGTAGCTCTCCAGGGAAGGTGAGTGAGAGTGTGTGAAGATGAGTGTGTGTGAGTGTATGTGAGAGTGTGAGAATGTGTGTGTGTGTGTGTGTATGTGTGTGTGAAGGCGAATGTGTGTGAAGACGTGTGAGAATGCATGTGAGTGCACGAAGGTTTATTGAATGTGTGAATGGTTGTATGTTAAGGTGAGTGTGTGTGAGTTGTGAAGGTGCGTGCATGTGAGTGTGTGTGAATGTGTGAAGGTGAGTATGTGTGAGTGGGGGGTGCTATGGGGGGATGTTGCCCAGCCTAAGTATCTGCTCAAAAACAACTTCTTTCTCCCCACCTCAAGGCCCCTGGGACAGGCTTCTCCTGCCAGGCCAGGGGCCAGTCACCCCTCAGTAGCCCCAAAGACCACCCCATCTCCTGCCCTGCAGGCGGTGACTGAAGTGGACGCCAGACTCAAGGGTCTTCCCCAGCCAGGCCTCTCACAGCCAGGCCCCAGGCCTCTCCCCAGCTCCTGCCCGTCCCATCAGGGCAGCACAGGGGGCTCTGTTCAGTGACAGCCTACAGAAACCTCCGGGTGAGTAGGGCAAAAAGAGACTTTTCCACAAGGAGCTGGAACAGGCACTTCCACAGGCAGAACCATGAGTCTGGACGCAGAAAAAAGCATCACACACCCCCCATTGCCTCACCAGCCCTCTCAATTTAGATGCAAGACTCTAGTCAAATACAAGGTCATGAAACTTCCAGAAGTGGAAAAAGAAACCAACTTAGATGATTTTGGCTATGGTGTGACTTCATTTCTTTAAGTATTTTCTTTTTCTTTTTTTTTTTAGGAAATATGAGAGGAAAGACAGGAAGCAGAGAGTCCCATAAAAGAAAGTTGCAAAGGAAGAGAAAACACACACGCCATCAGGGCCGTGGGCAACCCTGCAATGGACGCAGGGCGCTGTGGGGACAAGGAGGGCAAGAGGGGTGGGCAGGTAGATCGCGCGGATTCTCAGGGCAGTGAGACAATACCCAATGACACCACAATAACGGGCACCTGTCAGGACACATCTGTCCAAACCCAGAGACCGTGTCACACTGACAAAGCCAACGACTGTGTGTGTGTGTGTGGGGGGGGGGGGGCAGAGAAAGATGTGTCCATGCAGGTTTGTCAGCTGTAACAAGTGTGCCCCTGGGTGGGGGCGGGGCATTTAAGAAAGCTCCAAGCCTGCTGCTACATTTTGCTATGGAATGAAAACCGCTCTAGGAAGACTGTAGCACTATATAGCACTGTCCTCCCGTCGTTCATCGATTTGCTCGAGTGGGCCCAGTAACGTCTCCATTGTGAGACTTTGTTGTTACTGTGTTTGGCATATCGAATACATCACGGGTGGCTTGCCAGGCTCTGCCGTGCAGGCGAGATACTCTCGGTAGCTTGCCGGGCTCTCCGAGAGGGGCGGAGGAATCGAACTGGGGTCGGCTAGGTGGGCCGCGTGCAAGGCAAACGCCCTACCCGCTGTGCTATGGCTCCAGCCCTATGAAGACTATTTAAAAAAAAATCTTATCAATACTGAAATACTTCAGCCTGACTCCCAAGGGGAATGCGGGGACAGGGCCGGGTTGAAGGTCACATTCCCCCCCACCCCCGACATACACACACACACACACACACACAAACACACACACACACACACGTCCGAGACCCTGGGTTCATGTCTAGCAGTGAAAAGAACAAAAAGGGAAAACTGGATTTCTGCTTTTTGGGCTTTTGTTTGTTTGTTTCTTTGGCGACCTTGACCTACCGTGCTCAGGGGCTATTCTCGGCTCTGCGCTCAGGAGTGGTGGTGATCAGAGCTATTGCTGGGTCCGTGGGGGAAAGGCAGGGCCTGACCCCTGGAGCATCTCTCCGGCCCCTGACTCTGGTTCTGACCAAAGGCCAGCACAGTGTTCTCACCACCACTGAACACTCTTCAGCAGTGTCACATGTTGTTATTGTCACTGACAGTTTCTCAGTGTCTGCTAGGCACTGGACTAAGTATGGATGTGATGATCTTATCTAACTCCATAACAGCCCCCTCCCTGAGGTAAGAACTGGCATCCCATTTTAGAGGCAGTAACACTGAGGCCCAGAGCGGTATGTCCACTTGCCCCCGGCACGCAGGTGACTGGTCCCAGAAGCAGACTTCGAACCAGCGTCCTCCCGGCTCCTAAGTCTGAGTCCTTCATGTCGTGCAAATGGAGCGATAACCGTCTGCAACAGTTCCCGTGGCATTTGCTCACGCTCCTTTCATTTATTTCTCCCCATATTACTTGGGAAGCTCATCGGAGAGGGGTGGTCCCTGCCCATCTTAGTTCCTGGGCAAGCAGTCCAATTCTTGGGGCTTCTTCCTCAGTCCCCAGAGCCTCAGAGCCTCCTTAGGAGTGAAGGAAAATGTCAAGAATATTAAATTTATAATTGCGCAAAATCTGAGGAGAATCGTTAAATCGTGATTCCATATTTCCCCAATGGTTCATCGACATTTTGAAAATGTGTCAAACTCTTTGTACATCCTGATCGTGTATGTGAAAAGTTGGATGTACTGGAAACAGACGGAAGAGCAGCCCCCGAGGCGCCAAAGTACCGGCAGCCAGAGCTGAACCCACAGACACACCCCTCACCCTCACCTTTCCAAGATCACCCTGCAGGTGGCGCTGGAATGGGAGGCCTGGGCAGGTTCCCTAGACCCACACAACTGAAGCTGTGTGGAGACCCCCCGTGATGCCAGACGCCAGTCACCTCCACATACTCCGCTTCCAGATGTTATGTTGGTGCAAACTAATGATCTTCAAAAATACATTCCAGAGCCAGAGAGAGTACGGTGGTGGTGGGGTGCTTGCCTGGCCTGCATCTGAGCTGGGTTCGATCCCCAGCATCCCATACGGTCCCCCAAGCACCATCAGGAGTAACCCCTGAGCATCGCTTGGGTGTGGCCCGAACATCTCTCACTCTCCGCACCCAGGTCTCGGTTTCCAAAGAAAAAGGATGAGCGGTCCTTGGAGAATTGGCTGGTTGACCCTCAGGCTGAGTGGAGAAGACACAGGGCTATCCAGGAGCAGTTTTTAGAGGCTGAAGGTGCTAAAAGACAAACAACAAAAAGCTACACACTGGGCTTCCCTGTCCCCAAAGCTGAGTCCATGTCAAAAGAACAGGAGTGGACCTGCAAGGGCTTCCAATGTCTAAAACAGAGACTGCTGGAGAAACACAATAAACAGTAAGATACTGAATGTGTGAGCAGCATGGTGTGCGCAAGGAGAGACAGTGGCCAGGCAATGCCAGCACAGGTCTTGCGGTGGACGGGGTCCCCTGCCGGCTGATCCACTAGCAGGAGAGAACATCAAGGGGAAACGCAACACTTGCAGAATCTGAAAGTGTCTTCCTCCCTGTACCCCCCATTCACAAATGACTCAACTTCCGGCCCCCCCTTCACAAGTTCATGTGTCCGAGACGTGGCCTCATGGGCCTCGTGTTCACTGTTCTTGAGCACGGGCTGGACTCAGCCACTGTCCTCTAGGGCCGGGAGCTGGAGGGATAGTCCTGTGGGGGGAAGAGCCTGGGGACCCCCTTCACCTGCACGGTGGGGGTAGCGTCATCCATGAGTGGTGCGACTGTGGAAAAGACCCCCCACAGGCTGTGAGGAGTATCCAGTTTTAGTGAAATTAAAACATTGTTGAGGGCTGGAGTGACAAGACGGTGGGTAGGTCATTTGCCTTGCACACAGTTGACCCAGGTTCAATCCCCAGCATCCCATATGGTCCCCCGAGCACCACCAGGGGTCATTCCTGAGTGCAGAACCAGGAGTAATCCCGTGCATCGCCAGGTGTGACCCAAAAAGTCTCCCCACCAAAAAAAAGCATTGTTGACCTGGGAGCAGGAAGGAGCTGGGGAAAGGGAATATTGCCACTCTTTTACCCTGGAACTCTTCTATAAACCTAAAACTACTTCAAAGTCAAAAAGAAAAAAAATTTAAGAGTGTATTCTTGAGGCTGGAGAGACAGTACAGGGGCTAAGGCACTTACCTTATATGTGACCCATATAGTTTCCAGAGCCAGGACCCCAAATGTCCCCAAGCCGCACCAGGAATGACCCCTGAGTATAGAGGCAGGAATAAGCCCTGAGCACTGCTGGATAGGGCCCCCCAAACAAACAGAAAAGCAAACAAACAACAAATTGTACTCTTGATTTAGAATCTCCCTAAATGAAGAACATAAACTTAATAACCTTAAATTAGATGAAATTAGATCAATTTCCTTAATTATATATTTATTAAAATTTACTTTTGGGGGTTGTTGGGCTATACCTGGTGGTATTCAAGGTGTACTCCTGGTTCCGTGCCCAGCACTCACTTCTGGCAGGCTTGGGACCACCTGGGGGGGCGGGGATTGAACTGGGGTTGACCTTGTGCCAGGCAAGCACCGTATCCCCATACTATTTTTATGATCCTAAATTAGATTATTTTAAAAGTTTCAAGTTCAATTCCTTGATCTGAGTTTCAAAAAAGTATGGACAGGAAGGACTCGATCATTCCGTGGCTGAGAGCCGCCTCTCCAGGACGGTCAACGGCAACAGATGGATGAAGGAACAGGGAACCTGGGAACCGGGAAACAGAGGAACAGGGCCCCAGGTTGGTTGGTATCAGTATATTTCTCTCTCTTCCCCAGTGCAGTTTGTTCTCTTCCCTTTTCCCTAGCCTAGTTCGATCTCTCCCCTTACAGCATAGTTATTTAGAAACCATAAAGGGTGGAGATACACGTAGGTGGGGTTGAACATTGTCATAACAACAAACAGAGGTAGAGCCCCTCCTTGGGGGGGGGGACGTTCTAGGAGATTAACTCAAGGTCAAAAGTCTCATCTGAGGGATCAGAACTCTAGAATCTTAGGAGATCCACTCAAGGGCGGGATTTCAGCGAGGGTATGTTGCTTTCTCCTTTCCTCAGCTAGTCATCCATTTAATCATCATTCATTCATTTCATTTCATCATCCTGTTAATCGTTGATTGCCTCGAGCAGGCCCCAGTAACGTCTCTTTCATCCTAGCCCTGAGATTATATTCACGGCTCTTTAGGAGAATGAGACCCATCATCCACCTGGCCCCCTGGCGCTGTGCAATCCCATCAGCGGCCAAGACTCAGAGACTATAAAATCCAGATCCCGGAAGAGATCAGTGCAGTCTTTTGCCCCCGCGCCTCAGTGTCCCTCGCCGGGACCCCTTGGAGGGGAGCGGGTCGAGCTTTCCTCCCCGCCCCGACCGGGGCTCCGGCAGCCGAAGACCTCCAGGACCAGCCACCACCATGCTGAGACCACTCTCCGCACACATGAAGGTACTGGCAGAGGGACAAAGCCACGCGGGTTCCAGGGCCGAGACCTCCAAGCCTACTCGGATTGGGGCCGGGCATCCTCCACCCAGATCCTCCAAATTCCAGTAAGCGGGGGTCACACCCACCACCTGGCCCCCTGGCGCCGTGTAATCCCATCAGCGGCCAAGACTCAGAGACTATAAAATCCAGATCCCGGAACCGCGCAGCCGCATTCGCGGCCGCGCGACATCTTATCAGAACTTTTCTTTATGACATCTTATTATCTCATTCCTACTTTGGACAAACTTGCAGGCTATCGAATGTAGCCTGCCCACAGGACAGAGTCTGGCAAACTCCCCCTGGCTTTCCAAATATGCCAAATACCAGTAACAATGATGGGTCTCATCCATTTAATCAATCACAGTAAATTTACTTTTTACTAATATTGGTAGTCATTTTGTATACACACAGTAAGAGATACATTAAGCTTAAAGATCGGCTCTTCCTGGGGACATCTCACTATGTATCCCGGACCACAGTCCTCAGGCCAGGTTAGTCTTTCCTAACCCCAGCAGGGTCCTTATTCAGTTACTTCTTTTTGGGTCATGACAGAGTTTGTCCATGACCATGCTCTTATCTTATTGTACTTCTTATGGCATTGAGCTTGTCCTTCTTCCATGCCAGGGTAGCTTACAGCTTGCCCTGGGTCCATTCTTGTCCCTCACTGGGACTCTCCTTTTGGGGATGTTAGGAAGTAAAGGTAAGTGAGGTTTAAGTTAGGTAAATATGACAGATGCTCAGGAGTATTAGTTGGAATCAATTAACTCCCATGTAACAAAAGCGTAGCATCAATTGTCTTCCTGTGTCTACACAAAAAGGCATTGCTAAATCAATCCTACAAATGACATAAAGGAAAGAGAAAAGTAACATAGAATTATTAGTGTGTGATGGAATTGGGTGTGCCTCAGGAGCACTGTCATGGGAGCAACTCAATAAACCTAAGCTCCCTGTGGGAGGAGCAAGGACAAACCAGTGTTCTCCAACACCTTGCAACCTTTGCAATAGACAGACAGCATTTGTATAACTCACAAATAACTAGATAATCACTAAAGGGGTGTATTCACTATTCGATAGCCACTTTATTAGTAATAATTCATCAAAAAATCCTTAAATTCAGCACGAACATATACCGAGAATCAGAGTTAGATGGGGCCACCCACAGTTCCTCCAGGACTCTTTCCTAAGCCCCATGGAGGTTCTGGAAGATTCCAGAATGTACCAGTCTTTGGAACAGAGAGCTAGTCCCCCATCTCTGGAGAGGCTGTCTGGGAGCTCTTCAAGGCCATCTAGAAAGAACGCTGAACCCGAAGCCCAGAGCCTGGCCGAGGTGGGCGACGCCCCCAGTCGGAGCCTCACACTTCATCCCAACGTGGGGAGAAGATGCCCCTCCTGGAGTCCCTGGTCATCCAGGAGGCAGCGAAGGGGCCACCCGTGGGCAGGCGGGGGGCATAGCACGCTAGCTCTGCTTCTGAGCACTTGGCTCTCGTCTGTCCCCACCGTCCGGGTGACCTGGGCCAGTGGCCTGACCTCCTTAGGCTTCAGTTTTCGAAACGGGGCTGTGGAGCTGGCCCTGGGCGCGTGCTCCCCAGATGCCAGCAGTGGCAACAGCTCCAGCTGGCATGGCCTCCACTGGCCTGGCTCTGAGGCCAGTTCCCGGATGCCCAGCATCTCCTGGCCCGAGCCCCAGCTCCTGTGGGCCTGGCAAAGCCACCAGCCGGGGCCGCAGACTCAGAGCAGCCCTGCGGGGCCCAGAGAGGGGCCCGGGCTGGGGGCGGGTGGTGGAAGGTGGGGGGGGGGGGCGTGCATCCTTCAGCCGCCTCCCTGGAGATGCCCCGGGCTTAGCAGAGGCTGCTTGACACATGTCGGATAAAATAAGGGAAAAATAAATAACAATGTTTATAAGAAGATTAACAGAAGGCGGCAAAATTTCTCTAGGGAGCCTCCTGTCTGCAGCTCCGAGTGGCATCGCCCAGTGCCTTATCAGAGACATAATGAGTTGCCTGGATTTGGGGTCATTAAAAATCCTCCCTGCCTGAGCCCCCCTCCCTCCCCTGCCCCTTTGATGGTGGAGTCAGGGGGTCTGTTGGCGGCATGAGCCCTGCCCCCCACGGCCCTGTCTGCCCGTCGCCTGCTCCGTGGGGTGGGGGGGACGGAGGTGAGGCAGCGGGACCCAACTTGGCGGAAGTAATGAAACACGACGGCCCAATTTGTGCCCGCGGCCCCTCGGGCCAGAGGCTGGCTCCCCACGCGGATTAGGCCGTGTTATCTGGGCTGCCTTCAGAGGCGAAAGGGGCTCTGTGCAGGCACACGGACTCCACGGCGAGGAGGGGCCCCACCGCCGGCCATCTGATCCAGCGCCTCACATGGCCTGCCAGGAACCCGGGGTCGGCCAAGGGACCGAGGGGGGAGGTCACCACAGCTGAGTGGCAGCAGTTTCGGGCTCTGTTCTCGGCTCTCTGGATGTTCAGCGTCATGCCGGGTGTGATCGGGGTGCTATGACCTGTCCAGGGAGCAGAGGGGAGGAGGGACGAGAGGAACAGACAGATGACTGGATTCGATGAGAGCAGTGAGAACCAACGTGGCAAACGGGCATCAGAAACCGAGGAGCAGCAGGAGGGCGGGCTGTAATGCAGCAGTAATGTAACTCACGCCACACACGTGCACACCCACGTGCACACACAAACACGCATACACACACGTGCACACCCACATGCACACACACACACGCATGCACACACACATGCACACGCATACATGCGCACACACACACACACACACACACACCAGACACCTCGACCCCTTCCTGATGCCTATCAGTGCCGCCTTTAATCACTTCCCTCTGTCACCGGCTTATCTTCAAGGGGCTCAGAGCACTTGTACCGTATTGATTTTCTCAACCCCTCATTGGTTCCTCTTCCCCTGAGGAACAGAGCCTGCAAGAGGATTACCCTGTGCCTTTAGATTCAGGAAACTGAGGCTGGCAGCAGCCCTGGGGAGCCCCGGGGATGCCCCAGATATGGTGCCTTTGTGTGCTGGCAGCTGCAGCCCGGGCTGGAGGGTGGGGTGCGGTGAGCTCCCCCCAGCCCCAGTCAGCCTCTCTGCAGGGCCCCGTGTGCGGGGAGCAGCCCTGGCCACACGCGGCAGCCCAGACACTGACTCTGGCTGACCAGCCCGGCCAAGGTCTTACTCACAGGCCTGTGGTGAAGCGAGACGCCACAAAGCCAGGCGAGTGGCACAGCAATTCAGGCTTCACGGCCTTGTCTGGGAGCGTCTGAGGGACGCCAGGGCTGATGGACGCGCTGGACTCATGTCTGTGATGTGCTACAGGGAGGCCAAGGGTGATGATTCAGAGGCTCAGTGGGCCAGACCCCCGTCTCCTGTCTCCTGTCCCTGTACCGGCCACACCTCACTGCGGTCTCAACTTCATCTTCCTGAGTCCCAGCCCAGTCCCCCCGCCCCAGCCCCCTCACTCAGAGACAGGAGCACATCTCGGGTGCGAGAGACAAGCCCTGTCAGTCCCCACCTCAGTCTCCGTCCCCTGCTCACTCAGCCTCTGTGGCCTGGACGTCCCAGCTCTTGCAGGGGCCCTTAGTCCCGCCCTTCCTCGCAGAGCCTGGGTGCAGGTCAGGGTGCAGCAGCAGGGCTGGGAGGAGTGAGTGGGTCTCCGCCCGACTAGGCTCCCCTGCTCACCCCCGGCTTCTCTCAGAGACTCACAACTGGGGGCGCCTCGCTCCATCCCAGCCGAGGGCGCGTTGTCTCCGGGAGGGGCTGCATTTCCAGGACCGAAGCTAGAGTTGAGGGACAGGGTCTGCCACTGTAGCAGAGACCTTCCCTCAGGAGGCAGGGGCTCCAGGCAGGGGTCCCTCAGCCCTGAGAGGGGTCGTGGCTCCGTAGGCTGTTCCAGCACCCATGGGAGAGCCCTCTGCACTTCACTGGCATTTACAAAGGACAATTAATCCAGGACGTATATCCAGGCGCCCTGTGGGGCCTCACCCTGTTGCACTCCCCCCGCACACGGTGATAAACCATCTCTGTATTCCCAGCATTGCTCCCTGCCGGGCACTGTGACGAGGGTGGTAACTGCAGGGGTGGCAGCGGGCACCTCTATCTGCCCCTCAGAACCCAACCAGAGCAGGGAGGACTGAGTCTGCGGCTCCTGCCGGCCGCCCGCCTGAATGGCTCCTGATCCCATCCCCAGGGGTCACACTGCCCCTGAACCCCAACCCTGGGTCTGGACAGAAGGGAACGGGCCACACCTGGTGTCACTGTCACTGTGGCTCTCAGGACAGGCCTCCCTGTCACCCCCGTCTCTCTTGGGGGCCCCCGACCAGTCTTCTGCGGCAGGAGGACAGTGGGGCGGGGGCGGCACCTGCCTTGCACGTGGCCACGTGGGTTCCATCCCTGGCACCCCACACAGTCCCTCAAGCTCCACCAGGAGTGACCCCTAAGCACTGCCGCGTGTGGCCTCCAAGCAAATAAACAACCCCCCCACCCCGTCTGTCTGAAAGAACCCACCCGCCTCTCTCCCCAGCGCACGCTGAGTCACTTCCTGTGTGGTGGGGTGTCCTCGTCTGCTCCGGAAAGGCCAGCGGACAGGCCGGGGTCTCTGTCCGGAGCCCTAGAGCACCTTCGCTTTACAAACCGCGGTGGCCACATCCTGCTGGGCCTGGGGCCTGCCCCGCACACAGGCCTGGACTCGACCCCCCACCTCGAGGTGGCTACTCTCAGGCCCCCCGGCGAGGGGCTGTTGCGAGGCCCGGGTCTCCTCCGAGCACCCCACTCTCTGGGTTCAGGGAAGGGGGGAGGAGATGAGCTGGGAAGTCGTTTGTCTTGTTTCTCCTCCACAGAGCAACTCATTTCTTTAGGCAAATGAGCTGGGGAGGGGGTGGGGAGCGACGGCTGGAGACCAGCCGTGATTAATTGGAAAGGAAATGAGGGGCCCGGCCCGCTCAGACACACAGGAACCCACAGCCAAGGGTGGGCCAGGGCCTGGGCCCCAGCGAGCACTGGCGCACGGGCAGGAGGCTGGAGAGGAGGGGAGGGGAAGAGAGACGGCCGGTTCTGCTGGGTGGGGAGACCCAAACTGGACAGAGTTGGGGGACGAATGGGGATCAGAGCGGGCCCGGGGCCGAGGGGTGGGGGGCGGGTATGTGGCTGCCCTGCTCAGCCCCCTGAGCATCCCTTCTGGTGCCCCTCGCTGCCCACCCAGACCCTCGAGCCTCCTGTAGCTCCTGCCCTGTCCAGGGGTCCTGGGTTCACCCCACAGCCACTGCAGGGGTATTCAGCGCCCTCAAACCATGCCCTGGGCCCGTAGGACGGCATCTGCTGAGAGACAGCGGTAAGGAGTAATGAGGCTGGATGAACTGAGACATGGGATGAGGAGCTGGAGCCTGTGAGTGCATGCAGGAGGCCTGGGCCGGGGAGACTGGAGCACTCAGCACGGGGAGTCCCTGAGCACCGCCAGAGGACAGGTGGCCCCCAAGCCCCCAAACCCGAAAGGACCCGGAGGCATATGCAATCCTAGCCCTACTGCAGAGGCGCAGGATAAGGACTTGGGTGGGAGGTGGAGTTCTGCAGGAAAAACAGAATGCCTCACAGCCTGAACCCCTCACGGGCAGGGGAGACCACGTTGGAGGGGGCTGCTCCCCACTGCAGCGCTGCTCAGGCCCTGGACACAGGAGCTGCCGAGTTCAGCTGCTGCCAGCCACTGGACAGGCCGGGCCGGGCTGTGACGCGGCCCCAGCCTCAAGGCGCCTTTGCAGGAGGGCTGGGATTGCATCTGCCTCCTGGTCCCTTCTGGGCCTCTTTGCCTCAGGAAGCGTGGAGGTGTGTGGACAGCCGCCACCCTCCCTTTCCACGTCTCTCTTTGGTGATGCCCCGAACTAGGACACCCCGCTTGCCCCTTCAAAGAGCCCCTTCTGATTCGGATGTGAATTCCTGGCCCCTGTCCCTGCTGCCCAGCGTGTCCCCGCAGATCTCAGGGACTCCCCGGCCCTTTCAGGGTTAACTGGCAGCTCCTCCCTCCGTCCCCACTAACCGCAGGCTTCTCTCCGCGTGATGGGGCGCTGGCTAAGAATAGAGTTGGCCGCTGGCTCTGTTCGGGAGAGCCACCGTGACCCAGGGCTTGCTGGGTGTGCAGTGCCCCGGGGCCCCCAGCCCAGGACCCGGAGTGGGGGGGAACCTCCCTCTCTGTCCCACCCGACCGGGTCGCCCGTCCCTCTCTGAAGCCCAAGAAGAAGCCTAGAACTGCTCTGTCCCCAGGCCTGTGGCTCAGACCGTTGGAGCAGGGCTGAGAGGGTCTGAGCCACGCCAGGAGCATCAGACTCAGCTGGACACGGGGCCCAGGGTGCCCGAGGATTCATCCTTCTTCCCAAGGCAGTGCCCCTCTGATGACCCCTGGCCTCTGGTCCCCAGGCCCTGCCATCCTGCCCTTTGTTTTGTTTTGGGGCCACACCCAGTAGTGTTCAGGGCTTACTCTGAGCTCTGTGCTTAGGGATCATCTGGACAGTGCTCAGGGGACCACATGGACCTTTGGGGTTCAAAACCAGGTCCTTCACCCCTGGACTATCGCCCCCTTTCTGCCTTTTCACTGCCTTTGCTGCAGGAAGGAAAAGTTGGATGCCAAGAGCAGAGGAATCTCACCGGACATGCGGGTCATTGGGGTGGCACTGCTGGGGTGTCAGGCACAGCCTTGGGGTGGGGGGCAGGTGCCATGGAGACAGAGCTGCCCTCCTGCTGCACCCAGGGCTGGCGGGGAGCCCCGCTGCCCTGCCCGCCTCATCCCTACACCCGCTTTCCAAATCTTTGAAGCGAGTCCCCTAGTACAGCACCCGTCCTTCTGTCCTGGTTTCTGCTCTGCCTGGGGCAGGAGAGGAGGAAGGGCCGTCTACGGGGTCTGTGGAACCCATAGGGTGACCCCAGGTGAGGGAGAGCGAGTGGAACCCATACGGGTCCCCCTGGGTGAGGAAGGGGTGAGTGAAACCTGTCGGGGTGCCCCCAGGGAGGGAGAGAGCGAGTGGAACCCGTGGGGCACCCTCGGGTGAGGGAGGAGGCAGAAGCAGCAGCTGGAGAGTGTGTCGGGCACGCAGCCCCGCGGTCACGGCCCTGTGACTGCCCGTCAGCCGGCCCCCGAGGGCCCCGTCCCCTGCGCCGCACCCCTACCCACACAGGCACACCCGCTCACACGTGCCACGATATTAAAGTCATATTTTTGGCGGCTGGGAAGGCTGGGCTGTCACTTCCTCTGCCCCCGGCAACCCGCCGGCCCGGTTCCTCTCCGCCTCCCTGCCCCACGCGGAGCATCACCCGTTTGTATTTATGTAGATAGATCGTCCTGGCTAATTAAAGTCCTCTTGCTGGAGAGTGAGGGAATTAATAAAAAGGACTTGGAACGGAGCCGACCCAAAGCTGGGGCACGGGGAGGCAGAGCGGGCGTCCAGCGGGCAGCTGACAGGCCGGAAGGCCCCTGAGGGGGCAGGGGCGGGAATGAGGGCGCAGGCAGCACCATCTCCGCTCTCGCCCCGGGACCCTCGGTGGCAACAAGAGCAGGGGCGAGCACTTAGGCACCCTGGAGAGGCGGCCTGGGCATTAAGTCCCGGCTCGGCTCTTCGGAACCCTGTGATCTGGGCAGGTTGCCTGGTGGCTCGACTGTCTCAGTCTGCTCGTCTGTCAAATGGGAGCACGGTGGCGGCTGCTCCGTCTGCTCTCCACCCAGCACTCGCCAGACACCGCGACAGCCAGCCCACAACACATGCCCTCCCTGATGAGCGTTCCCTCCTGCTGATGCCTTGACCACCGGTCATGGTCCCTGGGATGAAGCCAGCCCAGCCAGCTGGGGTTGAGCCCTACTGACCTCCAGCCGGCCTCAACACTCTGGTCTCAGAGACCCTAAGGTCCCAGCTGGGAGAGCAGCTCCCAGCCCCCCGCGGGCAAAGCTGCCACCAGGCCGTACTCACAGTCCTTTTGTTCTGTTTCCCCAAAGCTCCATCTGCAGAAGGCCAAGAGCCTGTGGGACCCAGAGACCCCCTGGGACTGAGGCCACAGCCACCCTTGCCCAGTCGCTGGTCTCAACCATCTAGCAGAGTCTCTGGGCTCCAAACACGGCACAGAGGGACGGAAGGGCTGAGCAAGGGGCAACAGGGCAGTGGGCACCTGTGGGCAGCTGCCTCCAGGGGCTCGGCTCTGGGGACCTGGGACTCAGGTTCATCCTTCTGAAGCTCCCAGTGGCCTCCTGGGAGGACAGGAGGCAGCCAGGTCTGTCCACAGGCTGGTTTCCCCCAGGATGGCACTGGGCCCTGGCCCAGCTCACCCTCCTGCTGGGTCCAGCCCCTCGCCCCTTCTCAGAGACCCCCTCAGAGGCAGCCACCCCCACCCACCTCTCTGTGCCACTGGCCTTTTAATTCTGTCCTCGGCACGTTTGTCCCCGTCGGAAACTTCTCTCTGGTTCTCCCCCTGTCTGCTCGGCCCAGGGGGAAGCTGCCCCTTGGTTCACTGCGCGTATCTGGCACCTGGACCCCACGGTGGCTTTCCTGTGGCTGGGAGGCTCGAGGGGTCACAGTGCTCCCCTGGAGGGGACAGCCAGTCCAGCTGGCCTGAGGCCGGGTGCCCCGAGGAAACAGCTGGGCCTGCTGGCGCCCCAGCCCAGGGAGGGCACCTCCTGTTTGTCAGCCCGTGTGGGCTCTGGTTCACGCCCCCAAGCTCCCCTGCGAGAAGAGGGACAGAGGGAGGGAGTTCGAGAAGGAAGGATGAGCCAGATATAACCCCAGGACAATGGAAGCGAGGACGAGAGGAGGAAGAGGAAAGGGCTGGCCACACTCAGACCATCAGTCAGCGGCAGGACGGGTCGACCAGGTGCTTCTGGGGCTGCTCATCCTTCCTCCTGTCTTTCAGCGTGGGACGTCAGGAAAGCCCCGTCGGACCAGCTCTGGAAACACGGGCCCCGAGTTCCCTGCACCTCCCTTCACTTCCAAAACCGGAAGGTGAGGCACCGAGAGGGTGGTGGAGTGGCCCAGGGTCACAGAGCAGAAGTGGCCGGACCCCAGTTCTTCCAGCTCCCTGGGAGGGAGGGGCCCAGGCCAGTGTAGGGGTGCACCCCTCCACACCCCGTCCTTATTGGGTCCCTATTTCCAAACCGCGCTCACTGTCCAGGGCCGGGAGTCTGAGCGTCCAAGTCTAAAAATAAAAAGACAGATTGTCCAGTTTGGCTGTAATTACCTCCTAAAAAGACCCAGCAGGGAGAGAACGAGGAACCAAGGCAGGATTCTCTGCACTGAGCATCCATCATGGGCAGACAGTCTGAAGAACAAGGGGCATTGCAGGGCCCTGGGGGCGGTTGCCCCCTGGACCCCCACCATGCAGCTCCTTGGCCATCAGCATCCCGCCTCTTTGGGTCATATGGAGACAGGACAGGCTATGTGGGGACCCAGGTGAGCCCTCAGCCCCCAGCTGTGTCTGACACGGAGAAGTGTCCCCCTTTGAGGGCTGAGACCGCACCACCTCTGTAAGGATTACAGGTGGGCGCGGCTGTTTGGGGGCTGAGATCTTGGTCTGTGTGGGTGGGCGGGGGTGCCTGTGGGAAGTGGACTCTGTCCTCTGGGCGGAGGCGGCCCCTGCGCTCAGCAGGTGGGAGGCTCTGAGCTCAGTACTGAACACAGCCTGGTCTTCGAGCACCACCAGTGTGATCCCAGTGACCCCCCTGCACGATTGGGGTGTATCTATAACAGATAAAGAGGAGGCAGGGGAGGGACAACACAGTGGGAGGTGCTTGCCCTGAGTGCCCAGTACCACGTAGGGTGCCCTGAACACCACCAGGGGTCGGGAGGGTCCCCTGCGCACTGCGGGCTCTGGGCCCCGGATCAAAAATAAATGCATCAATAAGGAGGGGTCAGCTCCTGAAAGTGGGGGCCCCGGCCCAGCCCCGAGGAAGGGGCCAGAGCACTGGTGGCAGAGGGGTGAGGAGGAACGAGCACATTGAGGGTCGCAGGGTCTTTGAGGGGCCCAGGGCTGAAGCAACCAGGACGTTGCAGAAGGTGGACCCCCATACCAGATCCAGGGAGCCCTGCGGAGGCAGCAGAGAGTTAGAGGACTTGGGGCTGGAGAGATGGCACAGAGCCCACCTGGGTCCAGTCCCTGGAATTCCACTGGTCCCCCAAACCCCACCACCAGAAGTGACCCTGGGCATAGAGCCAGGAGTAAGCCCTGAGTCCAGCCGGGAGTGGCCCAGAGCATAAGCAAAGAGTTGGGGCTTTTTTCCTGAAGCAAGGGGAAGCCACGCAGGGGTCCGGATGGGGCCGGCATGCCTGAACTCAAGTTTTCCAGACTCCTCTGATCCCGGGGGCAGGTGGGGGGAGGAGACGGCGGTTACCCCGACACTGGGAGGCTGGGATGATGGCAGTCCCGAGGGGAGAAAGGCAGAGTGTGGGGCTGTTTCCAGAGCCGAGTCACAGTCTGGAGGGGACTGGGTTCTGGAGAGGGTTGGGGGGGCAGTGAGGGTCCCAGGTGCTCAGGAGGAGCCCTGGGGCAGAGGGCAGCTTTCTGTCGGCCGTGGGGGTCCAGGTGCCCGCTCACCTGCACGGCCACCTGAGTGCTCCCAAGCAGGGGTCACAGACACGAGTGCAGGACACAGTGGCATGACCCAGGCTCCATGACAAACATGGAGGCCACCCGCAAGGGCTTTGTCTTGAGATCCCAGGGTGGGTTATAGGGGTGTAGGGTGGGAGAGGGCAGGGAGGAGTCCTGGGAGGTGCGAGGGGGTCAGAAGGGAGCAGGGCAGGGGTCAATGAGGAGGGAGAGCTTCCCCAGGGCAGCGCCCGTGGACAGCAAGGGAGAGAGGCTGGCATGAGGCTGCAGGTGGGAGCCCCGCAGAGCCTGGCCGGAGCCACCTTCCGGCCGGCCGTGCTGGGCGCACAGTCCTGGGCCTTCTCTGCTCTTCAGGTAGCCAAAGGGGCGCCCGATGTCCACAGGGTTGCCACCCGGGGGGAGAACTAGGGCACAGGCAGAAGTGAGTGGGGACCACGTCACAGAGGGGAGACTCCGGGGGCCAGAGCAGGCAGGAGTGGGGAGCTGGCCCAGGGGGAGCTGCCCTTGTATGCAGTCAACCCTGGATCAGTGCCCGACACCCCAGAGGGTCCCCGCGCCCAGCAGGAGTGACTCCTGAGTGCAGGTCCAGGAGTAAGCCCTGAGCACCTCTGGGTGTGGCCCAAATACCAGAGGCAGACAGACAGACAGACAGACAGAGACAGAGATAGGGACAGAGACACACAAAGAGAGAGAGAGACGGAGAGAGAGAGAGGGACAGAGAGAGAAGGAGAGAGAGATATAGGGAGAGGGAGAGACAGAGACAGAGAAAGACAGAGAGAGGGACAGAGACAGAGAGAATCACACACAGGGAGGAAGAGGCAGAGACAGACAGAGACAGAGACAGAGGCAGGGACAAAGACAGGGACAGAGACACACAGAGAGAAAGACAGAAACAGAGAGAGAGGGACAGAGACAGACAAAAAGGGAGAGAGAGAAGGAGTGAGAGACAGGGAGAGGGAGAGACGGAGACAGAGAGAGAGGGGCAGAGACAGAGAGACAGAGAGAGAGACACACAGAAGGAGAGACAGAGACAGAGAGAGAGGGGCAGAGACAGAGAGAGAGACACACAGAAGGAGAGACAGAGAGAGTGGGAGAGAGAGAGACGGAGGAGTACTGACAGGAGGCCCCCAGGACCAGGGGTTCAGGAGAGGTTTGTGGGGTGCTGGGCCATGGGGGGAGCAGATGTCAAGGAGTCTCTTTGCTCCCACCGTGGCGGGGGTGGCCAGAGCCTGAGGTGGAGAGGCGGCAGAGACAAGGTCAGCCCAGGGTTGCTCCTGGGGGGATGGGGCGGGCAGAGCCTGGAGTGTAGGTGTGGGGGGCAGGGGGGTCAGAGCAGGCACCTTAGAGCCTGGTGCCAGGGGATGCGAGGCCTGGAGCAGAGCCTGTGGGGTGTGCGCGTCTCCCGGACCCGAGCCCCCTTAGCCGCGAGGGCTGTCTGGGCCTCGGCTTGGCAGGAGCAGCAGCGGCTAGGGGCATAGCACCCCTGCCCTCTGTCTGAGGGGGCAGCCCCGGGAGACGCACACGGAAACCTGCACCCCTTCCCTGCCCTTCCTCCCCTTAGAGCCCGACTAGTGACAGCCGTGTGACTCGCTTGCTCATGTCTGTGCCCGTCAAAGCAGACACGCGGCCTCTCCTGCAGAGCTCGTGCCAGGTGAGTACCAGCATCTGGGCAGCGCCCCCAGCCCGGACCTGCAGGAGGACGAGAGCCGGGCGCCAGGGCCTCCGTCCACGCTCGCGCCAGTGTGCTGGGAACAGCTGCGAGTCCACCCGGCTGGGCTCATGGGCGTCGTCAGGGAGGGAGCGAGCAATCCGGAGCAACCTCACGGGTGGGTGAGAATAAGGGGCATCGAGCAACACCCCACTGTGCTGGGAGGGCTTCTGAGTGGGTTCCCCCTGCAACACCCCCTCCTTGGGGGCCCATCATGAAACCACGCATTACGCACACACCCTCCAACCCTGATATTCTTGCATCTCATTTGCTTCATGGGCCTGGATGGAAAGTGAAGTGTCCTCGTGCTGGGCAGACAAGCCAGGGGCTGGGCCAGGTGGGGACCAGGGCTGGCCAGGGCCAGCAGTGTGTCCTGGGAAAGTCCACGGGCAGGAGGCTACTCTCAGGCACACACACGTCCGCAGGGCTCCTTGGCGTTCACAGGCTCTGCCAGCCTAGAGGGACCCATAGGACCACCTCAGCTGGCAGGCCCGAGAGACTCACGCAGGGCGGATGGCAGAGGGAGGCCCAGCACGGGCCTCCAGGGTCAGCCGGATGGCGGGTCCAGAGCAGCCAACCCAGCCAAGACCCCTTAGCCTCTTGGCTCTTGGCTCCTAAACTGTGTGTGTGAACAGAGCAGACGCAGAGAACAGCCCTGAGCCTCACTGTGCACCGACAACCTGGAAACAACAGCCTTGGAAAGTAAGTGGTCCAATGCAGTAACAACCCCCATCCCCCCTCTCTCTTACTCTCCTCTCCCTCTCTCTCCCTCTTCCCTCTCTCCCTTCCTCCCTGCTCTCTCTCCATCTTTCTCTCTCCTTCCCTGCCTCCCCCCATAGCTCCAGGGCCCTGGAGATGCTCAGTTTGGGCCTTCCTATTCATGCTTGTCATTACAAATAAGCAGTACTCAACAAAGACTATTTCAAGTCATGACAGTGCCTTCACGGGCCTCTGTGTCCTCACCTGCAAACTGGCCCATTATAGACCCACCTTGGAGAGGCTGTAGGTTGGGTTGTAAGCTGCCACAAAAAAAAAAAAAACTTGTGTTTTTGGTTTCCCAGTACAAATCAAAATTGTATTTCACTATGCTGTTGCCTACTGAGTGTGCAATAGCATTCTGTTTAGAAAACAACGTGCGGCCTTAATACTTCATTGCTTGAAAAAATTGTCACTGTCACTGTCCTCCCGTTTGTTCATTGATTTGCTCGAGTGGGCCCAGTAATGTCTCCATCGTGAGACTTGTTGTTACTGTGTCTGGCATATCGAATACGTCACGGGGAGCTTGCCAGGCTTTGCCGTGCGGGCGAGATACTCTCAGTAGCTTGCCAGGCTCTCCAAGAGGGGTGGAGGAATCGAACCCGGCTCGGCTGGGCTGGCTGCACACAAGGCAAACGCCCTACCGCTGTGCTATCGCAGCGGGTAGCTTGAAAAAATAAAGAGACTAAACAGTATTTGTGTCTGCCATGAGTTGCAAGAGTTGATTACAAATAGCTGGTCAGTGAGGTGGTTGCTAAGAGCTGGATCAGCTATGGTGACTTCCTTCCTTCCTCTCTCCTTCCGTCCCTCCCTCCTCTCTCCCTCCTCCCTCCCTCCCTCCCTTCCTTCCTTCCTTCCTTCTTTTCTTTCTTCCTCCCTCCCTCCTTCCCCCTCTCTTTCTTTCTCTCTCTTTCTTTCTCTCTCTTTCTTTCTCTCTCTTTCTTTCTTTCTTTCTTTCTTTCTTTCTTTCTTTCTTTCTCTCTCTCATTTTGTTGGTACTTTTGCTTTATTGTTTCGGCAGCTCCTGAGAATCAGACAATGAAGTTTGCCGCATCGATTGGTCCTTCCTTGATGAAAGGTTTCCTCGCCCCTTGCGATGATGCTGTTTGATAACCTTTTCTCCACAGCGGGGCTTCTTTCAAAATTGAAGTCAGGCCTCTCCATCCCTGCCTCGCTCTATCCACCAAGTTCCATCCTGTTCTAAATCCTCTTCAGGCATGGCCACACTTCCCTGCCGCTTTATCAGGAGTAGATGCCATCTCGAGGAAACACTTCCTTGGCGCATCTTGGAGGGACCACTTCTCAGAGCCTCCTGCCCTTCAGACACAGCTCTAGGCCCCATGTCTGATTCTGCACCTCTTGCAGTTTCCACGACAGCCGCAGTTACTTCCTCCACAAAAGTCTTGAACCCTCTAAGTCATCCGTGAGGGCTGGACTCAGCGTCCTCTGATCTCCTGGTAAGTGGCTATTTGAGCCTCCTCCCGCGAATTACAAGCATTCCTAATGGCAAATCCTTTCTAGAGGGTTTTCAATCAACTTTAACTAGATCCATTGGAGGGCTGGAAGAAATAATGAGACCTGAATGTTGAAATGACTCCTTGATCTACGGCCTGCAGAGCGGATGCTTCTTAGAGACCTGGAAACGATGTGTCCCTGTACATCTCCATCCGGTCTCTTAGGCAACCAGGCGCCTTGTCAACAAGCAGGAAGATTTTGAGAGACTTTTTTCCCCTGAGCAATAGGTCTCAACAGTGGATTTTAAAATTCTCAATAACCATATTAATAAACCAATATGCTACCGTGCAACTCTTGTTCCGTTTACAGAGCACAGACAAAGTGGGTTTAGCGTTCTTCTTTAAGGCCTTGGGATTTTCAGCATGGTAAGTGAGGTAGGATTGCTTTTATATATGTCAGATTTTTAAAAAATTTTTATTAGTGAGTTCTGGTTGGGGAGCGATAGCACAGCGGGTAGGGCGTCTGCCTTGCACGCAGCCAACATGGCCGACCCGAGTTCGATTCCTCCGCCCCTCTTGGAGAGCCTGGCAAGCTACTGAGAGTATTCGATATGCCAGACACAGTAACAACAAAGTCTCCAATGGAGACGTTACTGGGCCCGCTCGAGCAAATCGACGATCAACGGGAGGGCCTTTACTTTACTTTACTACTTTACTTATTAGTGAGGCACCATGAGGTACAGTTGTAGACTTACAAGTTTTTGTGCTCGGGTTTCAATTATCACGGCCATGGTCCTCCCATTGTTCATCGATTTGCTCAAGCGGGCCCAGTAACGTCTCCATCATGAGACTAGTTGTTACTGTGTTTGGCAGACTGAATACATCACGGGCAGCTTGCCAGGCTCTGCCGTGCGGGCGAGATACTCTCGGTAGCTTGCCGGGGTCTCCGACAGGGGTGGAGGAATCAAACTCGGGTCGGCCATGTTGGCTGCTTGTAAGGCAAACGCCCTACCGCTGTGCTATCACAACAATCAAATACCCGTCCCTCCACCAGTGCCCATATGTCAGAGCCTCTAGCTCTTAATAAGGGGGTGGCTCGACTTTGGAGCTTGGGAGCGAGGCACAGCCTACCCGTCTCTAGCTAGAAAGGGCCTACTTGATGTCTTCTTCCTCTATGAGGCTGTTCCCTCTGCACTGAAAAATCTGTGTCCCTCCTCTGTTAATGACCTTGGATCATCTGGGAAACTTGATGTGGCTTCCCCATCAGCCCTCACTTCTTCTCGTCCTTTGACGTTACAGAGTCGGTTTCCTTAAATCCCCTCTGAACTTCACACTTTTCTTTTGCAGCTTCCTTACCTCTCCCAGTCTCCACAGAGTTGAAGAGAACTGGGCCCTTGCTCTGGCTTAGGCTCTGGCTTAAGGGGGTGTGGTGGTTGGTTTGATCTTCTGTTCCGACCGTTTGACTTTGTCCATGTCCGCAGTGGGCTGCTTTGTCTTCTTGTCATTGCTGTCTTCCAGGGCAGTGCTTTTCTTTTCTTTTCGTTTTGTTTTGGGGTAACACCCAGCAATGCTCAGGGCTTACTTCTGGCTCTGCACGGGGACCACTTTTTTTTAATTTGTTAGTAAAACACCATGAAGTACAGTTGTAGACTTACAAACTTTCGTGCTTGGGTTTCAGTTATACAGTGATCGAGTACCCATCCCTCCACCAGTGCCCATTCTCCACCACCGATGATCCCAGTAGCTCTCCCCCCCACCCCCCCCACCTCATCCCCTCCCACCCTGCCCCTCCTCTATGGCAGGGCATTCCCTTTTGCTCTCTCTTTCCTTTGGGGTGTTGTGGTTTGCAATAGAGTTATTGAGTGGCCCTCATGTTCAGTCTATAGTCTACTTTCAGCATGCATCTCGCATCCTGAGTGAGTCCTCCAAACATCCTTTACTTAGTGTTCCCTTCTCTATCTGAGCTGATTATCCCCCCAGCATCTGCTGCCAGCTTCCAAGCCATGGAGCAGACCTCCTGGTACTTATCTCAGCTATTCTTGGGTGTTCATCTCCCATTCTATTACTTTATATTCCCCAAATGAGTGCAGTCCTTCTATGTCTGTTCCTCTCTTTCTGACTCATTTCACTTAGCATGATACTCTCCATGTCTATCCATTTATAAGCAAAGTTCATGACTTCATCTCTCCTGACAGCTGCATAGTATTCCATTGTGTAGATGTACCAAAGTTTCTTTAACCAGTCATCTGTTCTTGGACATTCGGGTTTTTCCCAGATTTTGGCTATTGTGAAAGTGCAGCAATGAACATACAAGTGCAGATGTCATTTCTACTACACTTTTTTGCCTCTCTGGGATATATTCCCAGGAGTGGTATTGCTAGGTCAAATGGGAGCTCAATTTATAATTTTTTGAGAATCGTCCATACTGTTTTCCAAAAGGGCTGAACCAGTCGGCATTCCCACCAGCAGTGAAGGAGGGTCCCTTTCTCATCACATCCGCGCCAACACCGGTTGCTTTTGTTCTTTTGGATGTGGGCCAGTCTCTGTGGTGTGAGGTGATATCTCATTGTTGTTTTGATCTGCATCTTCCTGATGATTAGTGATGTAGAGCATTTTCTCACGTGCCTTTTAGCCATTCAGATTTCTTCTTTGACAAAGTTTCTGTTCATTTCATCACCCCATTTTTTGACAGGGTTGGAAGTTTTCTTCTTGTGGAGTTCAACCAGTGCTTTGTATATCCTTGATATCAACCCCTTATCAGATGGGTATTGGGTGAATATCCTTTCCCATTCTATAGATTGTCTTTGAATTTTGGTCACTGTATCTTTTGTGGTGCAGAAGCTTCTGAGTTTAATATAGTCCCATTTGTGACACTCCTTCACTGTTGGTGGGAATGTCCACTGGTTCAGCCCTTCTGGACAACAGTATGGACGATTCTCAAAAAATTAGAAATTGAGCTCCCATTTGACCCAGCAATACCACTCCTGGGAATATATCCCAGAGAGGCAAAAATGTACAGTCGAAGTGAACATCTGCA
This sequence comes from Sorex fumeus, assembly GCF_029834395.1. Classification (NCBI taxonomy): domain Eukaryota; kingdom Metazoa; phylum Chordata; class Mammalia; order Eulipotyphla; family Soricidae; genus Sorex; species Sorex fumeus. Next base: position 6,486,195 of record NW_026606077.1, read on the forward strand.
CTTGTTTGTTCATTGCAGCACTCTTTACAATAGCCAGAAACTGGAAGAAACCTGAATGCCCAACAACAGATGACTGGTTAAAGAAACTTTGGTACATCTACACAATGGAGTACTATGTACCTGTTAGAAAAGATGAAGTCATGAAATTTACATACAAGTGGTACAATATGGAAAGTATCATGCTAAGCGAAATGAGTCAGAAAGAGAGGGATAGACATAGAAAGATTGCATTCATCTGGGGGATATAAAGTAACAAAGTATGAGATTAATACCCAAGAATAGCTGAGATCAGCACCAGGATGATTACTCCATAACTTAGAGGCCAGCCGGGTATCCTAGAGGAAAGGGCAGTTCAGATAGAGAAGGGAGCACCAAATAAAGGATGTTTGGAGGATCCTCCCAGGAGGGGAGATGCATGTCGAAAGTAGACTATGGACTGAACATGTTTGCCACTCAATGCCTCTTTTGCAGACCACAACACCCAAACGGAGAGAGAGAACACAGGGGATTGCCCTGCCACAGAGGCAGGGGGGGATGGGGGGATGGGGGTGGGAGGGATATTATCCATGGTGGTGAAAAACGGGCACTGGTGGAGGGATGGGTATCTGATCATTGTATAATTGAAACCCAAGCACAAAAAATTGTAAATCTACAACTGTAAAAAAAAATTTTTTTTTAAATGGAAAAAAAAAGTCAAAAAAAAATATAGTCCCATTTGTTTATCTCTGTTTCCACTTGGTTGGTCAGTGGCATGTCGTCCTTGAAGATACCGTTAGCCTCAATTTTGTAGAGGGTTTTTCCGACCTTGTCTTTAATGTACCTTACGGATTCTGGTCTGATGTTGAGGTCTTTAATCCATTTTGATCTGACTGTTGTGCATGGTGTTAAGCCAAAGTCTAAGCCCATTTTTTTGCATGTGGTTTTCCAGTTATGCCAGCACCATTTGTTAAAGAGGCTTTCCTTGCTCCACTTCACATTTCTTGCTCTCTTATCAAAGATTAGATGTTCATACATTTGGGGTTGTGTGTAGGGATATTCCACCCTGTTCCATTGGTCTGTGGCTCTGCTTTTGTTCCAGTACCATGTTGTTTTAGTTGTTACTACTTTGTAGTAGAATTTGAGGTTGGGGAGGGTGATGCCTCCCGTCATCTTTTTTTACCAAGAATTGCTTTAGCTATTCATGGGCATTTGTTGCTTCAAATGAATTTTAGGAGTGCTTGATGCATTTCTTTGAAGAATTTCATGGGTATCCTTATAGGGATCGCATTGAATCTGTATAGTCCCTTGGGGAGTATTGCCATTTTGACAATGTTAATTCTTCCTATCCATGAGCAGGGAATTTGTTTCCATTTCCTCGTGTCCTCTTTGATTTTGTGGAGTAGCATTTTGTAGTTTTCTTTGTAGAGGTCCTTTACCTCCTTCGTTAGGCTGATTCTGAGGTACTTGATTTTCTGGGGCACGATTGTGAACGGGATTACTTTTTCCATGTCTCTTTCCTCTGTCTCATTATTTGCGTACAGGAAGGCCATGGATTTTTGGGTATCAATTTTATAGCCTGTGACTTTACTGTACAAGTCCATTATTCCTAGGAGTTTCTTGGTAGGAGCTTTAGGATTCTCTAGATATAGTATCATATCATCTGTGAATAGTGAGAGCTTGATTTCTTCCTTTCCTGTCTGAATGCCCTTAATATCTTTTTCTTGCCTAACCACTATTGCTAGCACTTCCAGTACTATATTGAACAGAAGTGGTGAGATTTGTGGACATCCTTGTCTTGTCCCTGATCTTGAAGGGAAGGCTCTTAGTTTTTCCCCAGTGAGGATAATGCTTGCCATAGGTTTGTCGTAGATGACTTTGACTATCTTGAGGAAAGTTCCTTCTAAGCCCATTTTGGTGAGAGTTTTCATCACAAACGGGTGTTGGATCTTGTCAAATGCCTTCTCTGCATCTATTGATAGGATCATATGGTTTTTATCTTTACTTTTGTTGATATGATGGATTATGTTGATTGATTTCCGAGTGTTAAACCATTTGGGAACCACTTTTGGCAGGGCTCAGGAAACCACTCGGGTGTTGGGGATGAAATGCGGGCCGGCCAGAGGCAAGGCCAATGCCCTGTGGTCTGCTATGGATTTGGGCCCTGAGCAGTGCCTTTCATTTCTGTCAGAAACCTTCCCTTTGTGTTCATAACTGCCCTGACAGAAGCAGGAGGCCCAGCTCTTGGCCTCCCTTGCCAAGCCTCGTCATTTACAACTTTTGCTTTAAAGGGAGAGACTGACTGTTCCTTTCACTGCTTAACATTTGGCCTCCTTTCAATACTGTGCCAGGGGCAGCAGAAAAGGAGCCAGCAGCAGCAACAGCCATGCAGGAGGCACCAGAACGCAGAGAGTCATCCACAGGGTTCGCCCTCCCCGACGATGACAATAGAGAATGTCGCCACAGATCCCCGTGATGGAGAATAAGGCTGATGATCAGCAGTTGGAGATTCCGCAAGCAGAACATGACACAGGGACACGGAGGCATCCCACGCTGTTGGAAAATTTGTGTTTGGGGGTCCCAAACCTTCCAGGTAGCGAGCAGACACCTGAGCTGAGCACGGTCGGAGTGTGAAGTGGGCTCGGCCCATAGCCCCTTCCTGCCTCTCCCCCGGTTTGCTGAAGGAGGGACAGGAGAGATTTGTGGAGCCAACTAGTGTGGAGGGAGTGGGCTGCCCACTCCTCACCTCCACCCTGGAGGCCTCTCTCCTCCACCCGCAGGCCCTGCCTTCCCAGCTTCCCACCTAACTGCAGGAAAGCCCTGCTGGATGCAGCCTCAGTTTCCCCACCTGATCCCCATCTCTAGTTCTCCAGACACAGCCAGTACTCAGTGCTGGGCGCAGAGGGGAGGTTGGAGGGGAGGAAGGTTGAGAGGCCCATTCTCAGCTCAGAGCCCTCCCGACCTGCCCCAGAGCTGCGTGGGCTCCGAGCTCTCCTGGCATCCCAAGGACAAACACACCCGCATACCGTGGGCAGCACAGCCGAGAACAGGGCAGGACCCCTCTCTGCACAGGGTGCCATGCTCCTCGAACTCCCGCTGCCCCACTGAGTAATGGACGGGCCGGTGAGTCGGACCACGGGGCTGTCAGAGGGTAGGTATCCACCAACAACCTACTTTCCAGGGTTTGCACCCCCTGCACCCCACTTCTGCCCCATCTTTGCCACACATGGTGCCCACATGGGTTATAGGGTGCCCTGGAAGAGAAGCCCCAGGCTCAGAGAGGAGCCCTGGAGCTGGCGTGGTCATTCCCTCAGGCCTCTCCCTGCCCGTCTCCGGCTGCTTCTGCGAGCCCACCCATGGTCGCGTCTGGAAGCCACCACCCCACGTGGGGCCGAGTGCCCCAAGTGCCACCGCAGTGTAGGTGGGTAATGACGCCAGCTCAGGGCCACCCCCAGGCTCCCAGCACACTTCCGTGCTAAGTGCTCAGCCCTCCCCCGGCCCCTCAATCCTGTCATTAACCTCATTTCCTACACAAGGAAACGGAGGCTCTAGGTGGTTACTCTGATCCCGGCCACACAGCAAGGGACAGGCCCATCTCCACCCTCCACTGGGCGCAGTGGTGGCCGGGCTCAGCCTCGTCCTCAATAACCCCCTCAAAGGCGGCTAGTCGGGCTGCTGTCCCTGCCTCTGAGCACTTCCTGGAGAGGAGAGATGAAGAAATCCCAAGCCAGGCTGCAAGGGAAATGAGTCCCCTGGGGTGACATGAATGAGCTTGATTTGGGATAAGGACCCCGTATTTAACCTTTAACTTGTCATTTCATCTGTCCCCACTGCCCCACCTGAGAAGGGCTGGAACTAATGAGCTAATGGCCGGGATGGCTCTGGGCAGGCGTGTTAAGTGCTCCTGGAAGGCCCCATTAAGGCCATTATCTGCTGCCTGGGTGTCACTCTACAAGTGGACTCCCAGGGACCAGATGGGCACCCCACTTCACTCCAGGGCTTCCGCTGCAGGAAACGGCACTCCCTCCTTTTAAAACAGCTCTCCCCTTGGGGAGGCAGCTCCCTGCTAAGTCTCAGGTTGACCTCCCCGGGGCTTCAGCCTCCAGGGTCCCGTGGGAGGGCGGTGCTTTATCTGCCGTGGGGACCCCACCCTGCCTTTTCACTAATGCCCCTAATGGGTTCCCGGAGCAGCGCTGGCTGGCTGTCACTGCTGTGGTGGTAGCTAATGGCTACTCCTCCTCCTTCTCCTCCGGCCCCAGCGCCACTGCAATTCATGGTGGGCCACCCCCAGACGCCCCCCAGACACTCCACAGAACCTCGATGCGTGTTTATTTTCCAGGACTCCTGGAGTGCTTGAGGCTTGAGCGGCCTCAAGGAGCCAAAAGGGACAGACAGGGGCAGTGGCTAAGTTTGGGGAGCCTGTGGGAGCAAGAGGAAGGACCCCAGGAAGGAGCACAACCAGACCCAGCACCCGGACTCACAGAGAACCCCGACCCCCAGAGCTGCAGCCAGGACGGGGTGTGAGGACAGGTGGGCCAGGGGCAGAAAGGGGAGAAGCCTGGAAAAGTGGACCCAGGAGCAGCTCCCAGCTCTGAGCACGGGACCATCCTTCAGAGAGGCTCTTCGTCACGAAGAGGAGATGGGTCTGGGCCTCCCTGGGGTTCCTGCCCTGGGCACACGCATGGGACACAGAGACCCCACAGCCGGTGGCGTCCAAGGCAGCCTCAGCAGGGGTTGAGCTGAGGAGCGGGTCTGGGGCCGGAGAGACCCTGAACCACGGGCCACTCAGGTGCCCTTGAGTGATGAGTCTGGAGCGCAGAGGTAGCCCCTCTGTTGGCTGTCTGTCTGGTAGCGCCCACCCTCGGCAGTTCTCGGGGCCTGGGGCCACGCTTCAAGATACTCAGCACGGCTGTATGTGTACAAGATTTCTTTGCTCAGGCCTGATGCTTCTGGGAGCCACCAGGTTCCCCTCTAAGAAACTCAGGGGCTGAGGGGTGCAGAGATGGAGCTTCTGGCCTCATAAGCCAGGCACGTTTTCTTTTTCTTTTTTTTTTTTATTATTATTAGTGAAACACCATGAGGTACCGTTGTAGATTTACAATTTTTTGTGCTTGGGTTTCGATTATACAATGATCAGATACCCATCCCTCCACCAGTGCCCATTTTCCACCACTATGGATAATATCACTCCCACCCCCATCCCTCCCATCCCACCCTGCCTCTGTGGCAGGGTAATCCCTTGTGTTCTCTCTCTCCTTTTGGGTGTTGTGGTCTGCAAAAGAGGCTTTGAGTGGCAAACATGTTCAGTCCATAGTCTACTTTCGACATGCATCTCCCCTCCTGGGACGATCCTCCAAACACCCTTTATTTGGTGCTCCCTTCTCTATCTGAGCTGCCCTTTCACCTAGAATGCCCGGCTGGCCTCTAAGCTATGGAGTAATCCTCCTGGCACTAATCTCGGCCATTCTTGGGTGTTAGTCTCCTATTTTGTTACTTTATGTTCCCCAGATGAATGCAATCTTTCTATGTCTGTCCCTCTCTTTCTGACTCATTTCAGTTAGCATCATACTTTCCATGTAGTACCACTCGTATGTAAATTTCATGACTTCATCTTTTCTAACAGGTACATAGTACTCCATTGTGTAGATGTACCAAAGTTTCTTTAACCAGTCATCTGTTCTCGGGCACTTGGGTTTTTTCCAGATTCTGGCTATTGTAAAGAGTGCTGCAATAAACAGACAATTGCAGGTGTCACTTCGACTATACTTTTTTGCCTCTCTGGGATATATTCCCAGGAGTGGTATTGCTGGGTCAAATGGGAGCTCAATTTCTAATTTTTTGAGAATGGTCCATACTGTTTTCCAGAAGGGCTGAACCAGTCGGCATTCCCACCAGCAGTGAAGGAGTGTCCCTTTCTCACCACATCCGCGGCCAGGCACGTTTTCCATCTCTTTGTGCCATATCCCAGCCCCCAGAAGGATTTTCTCTTTTGTTTATTTATTTTTGAGTCAGCAGTTCTCAGGATTGACTCCTGGCTGTGTGCTCAGAAATCACTCCTGGCAGAGCTGGGGGGACCCGATGCAGTGCCAGGAATCGAACCAACATCAGTCATGTGTGAGGCAAGTGCCCTGCCCACCATACCATCTCTCCAGCCTGGAGTTTCTATTGTTATAATTTTTGCTGGGGTCTGGGATAGAACCTAGAGACCCCCACGGATCAACTCTCCTCCCTTGTGCTGAGCCCCGTCCCCGACCCAGCCCTGGGCTTTCAATCCTTCCCAGGATCAGCGCCTGCAGCCTCTGAAACAGTTCTCTCCCCCCTCTGTCCCTCTGCCCTGGCACTGGCTCCTCCAGACCTCACTGCCCATCGTCATGTCCCCGCCACAGTTCAGGCCTCTCAGATACCTGGAGGTACCTGGACGTGTCTCCCTGGGGGACCCCAACTCGTCCTGAGGTCACAGCGGTGCCTCTCTGCCCGGAGTCTGCTCGCTTCCTGCATGTCCCCTGTTAGCCCAGCCACCCCAGCAGGGAGCACCTACTTCAGCCTTAGGTATGGGTCCTCATCCCCGCTGCCTCCTTGCCCACACGGCTTCTCTCTGGCTCCAGCCTCATTTCCCCCTCTCCTCCCCTTCCATCCCTGTAGTGCTCTAAGATTACAATGATCATCTCCAAACACCAGCCGGGTTAGTCACTTCCATGTGCTGGAGCAACAGCACAGGCAAGAAGGCACTTGCCTTGCATGCAGCTGACCCTGGTTCGATCCAGGCACCCCCTAGAGTCCGCCAAGGTCACTCTAGGTGGAACCATGGATCACAGAGCTAGCAGAAGAAGCTCCTGAACATTGCCAGGACCCTAATCAATAAAATAAGCCTTCAGTGACCTTCCATCCACCAACATCTGAGTCCTCACCGTGTCATCTATGGCACTTCGGGCCCTTTCCTGTCCCCTCCTACCAAACCAAACCTCTAGCCAGGAGCTCTCCTGGACAGCAAGGGGACTTGCCGGCCCTTCCCTTCCTATGCCTGGGCACCCAGGTCTCTGAACAATCCCAGAGTTAATGTGCGACAGGTTTGCTCGGTAAGGAATGTCGGTTTGGATGGGAGAGACAGCCAGAGGGTAAGAACCTAGCGTGGCATACAGCCAGCCCGCGTTCAGTCCCCAGCACTGCATGTGGGCACTGCAGGAGTGAGCCCTGAGCACAGCTGGGCATGGCCCAAGCTCTGCCCCTTGACCCCCTCGCCCCCACATCCCCCACTCCAAAAACAAACCCCCAAAAGGAGCCATTTACTTAACAGGCTGGAGAGATAATCCAAGGTTAGGGCTCATGGCTCACCTGATCCTGAGTGCCAGGGCTGCTGTGGTTCTGAAGGCCCCTGGGCACTGCCGGATGTGGCCCTGGTGGCCTCCAGCACTGAAGTGCCCATGTGGCCACACCACCTCCTCAGGCCTCGCTCTGAACCCCTGCCTAGCCACCTGCCCTGGGGATCTACACACAACTCCTGGGTGGCCACAACAAGAAAAGGGATGTTTACTTAACAAACGAATCTGTCTCACTAGAAGCCAAAGCACCTGTCCACTGCTCAGATGGAAGGGAGCAGGACAATCCTGAGTGCCCCGACACAGACAACTGATAAAGAAGTTGTGGCACATCGACACAATGGAATACTACGCAGCCACCAAGAAAAATGAAGTCAAGAGATTTGCTTATAAATGGACGCACATGGAGAGTATCGGACTGAGTGAAAAGAGTCAGAAGGAAAGAGACAGAAGGAAAGGGACAGACTGATGGCACTCGTTTGTGGGATATAGAAAACACAGTATAAGACTAACCACCAAGGAGAGGAGAAGCCAGGGCCAGAAGGACTGGTCCATAGTAGGAAGTTTGCCCCTAACGGGGGGTGGGGAGTACAGTTAGGACAGAGAAGACCAATATGGCAATGATGGTGGGAAATGATCCCACTGGACAAGATCCTGCCCTCCCACCAATGGCCAAGGCAACTGAAAGGTGGTAAAGAGATATATATGATAACCTTACAGGGAGAGAGAGAGAGAGAGAGAGAGAGAGAGAGAGAGAGAGAGAGAGAGAGAAGCTCCTGCCATAGAGGTAGACTGGGGAGGCCAGTTATGGGAGGGAAACAGGGGACATTGGTGGTAGGAACTGTGAAGGGGTGGGTGTTGAAACACTGAAACCCAATCATGGGTTACTTTGTAACTGTGTCTCACTGTGACTCAATAAAAAGAAATTTTAAAAGAAAGCAAAAAGAAGGGAGCAGGAGGCCAGGCCAGGCCATCCTTCCCGGTGGGGCACACTGGCAGAGGTGACCCTTTCTCAGGACAGCACCCACCATGGTCCCTTCGGGGGTGCTTGTGGGGCCCAGTGCAGCAGCTCAAGCCCCAAAGACAGTGACCAGGGCCTGAGGACCATGGGCGGCAGCAGAGACATGCATCGTCTTCCTGGCCAAGAGCACGCTGGACCCCTGTCCCTGCCCCGGCCTCACATGGGGGACATCACGGAGGACCTGCTGCCCCAGGCGGGCAGCGCGGGGCTGGACAGGCCGAGCAAGGAGTGGGGGGTGGGGGTGGCACAGCTTCGAGGGACACGTGGTGCTGGGCGGGCCTGAAGGTGACAGTGCTGGGGCAGAGCTGGAGCATCCTGACACCCCAGGGGGGAGGCTGGGTGGCTGTCCCGCACCCCGTCCTCCCACCGCAGGGAGCAAGGTGTCTGAGAGCGGTGGCCCTCTCTGCCCTCTGCTCACCCTCTGCCCAGTCACCCAGCCAGGGCAGCACTCAGGATGGGCTCCAGGGGACAGAGATTGGCCTGGCTCACCTGAGCTGGCCCAGCTGGGAAAGGGCCACTCTCAGGCATCTGCCCGCGTGACCAGGCTGGCCTCCCCAAGCCCCAGGAGCCCCTGAACCTCCTTCCTGCTGTCCCGAGGTCTGCAGACATCAGGTCTGGATCACCCACTTGGACTAATCCATGGGGCAGGCAAGACCTCGGCCAGCCCAGATCCACTCCGGAAGCAGAAAGAACCCCAACTGCCCTGCCCTCCCCTCCCGCCAATGGCCAAGGCAGCACATGCTCAGGGCCCACTGGGCAGAGCCTGACAAGGCCCCAGGTAGCCGCCGCCCAGTGCCTGCCGACCTGCCCGCCTGCCCCACTCCCCCTGGGTGCCTGTCCCTCCCCCGGCTCCCCCTTCTTCCCATCCCTCTAAGGCAGATCTTGTCTCTTATGCATCAATTATTCATTTTCTCCAGCTACATTAAGCCCGTGTTGGTCTGTGGGTTCCTTTGTCCTGCTCCCTGGGGTGGGGGTGGGGAAGCAGAGGGGGAGGCCGAGGAGAGGGAGTGGCCAGAGAGGGGGGCCTGGACCTGACCCATATGACCCACATGACCCAATGTTAGATGGTCCCCAACATTGGAGACCATCAGTGACCATCGGCAAGTCAGGGAAACTGAGGTCCAGGGAGGTGGGGTGTGTGTGTGTATGCTTTCGCCCGGCCACCGTGCTCTGGGCTCCTTGGGTCAGAGTCTGTTCTGTGGCTCTGGCTTGTCCGTCCAATGTCCATAATCCGGCTGCTCTCCCAGACCCAACACACCCAAGGGAGCCCTTACAAGTCACAGAGTGTATGAGGTTTCAAAGAACATTCAGGAGTAATACACCAACAGGGATTGTTCTCTGGTGCCTGATCCCATTTGGGAGCACATTTTTGAGGGTACTTCCTGGGACCAAGTTAAGGAAGAAGTATGCCCTTCTCATGGAGCCACAGCATGGCTCGGATGGGCCAAGGCTCTGAGAAGGTCTGCAGAGAAGCCCTTGCCATGAACCGACCCAGGCAAACTCGTCCCTGGCAGGACTCGGCAGCTTTGCTGTGCTGTGGTAGCCCCAGGCCTCACGGGTTTTGGGTCCTGTAGTCAGAACAGTGTGACTCCTCCCCAAGTGTGGCTGGTAGGGATGAAGGATCAAGGGGTGCCAGGCAATGAACCCAAGGCCGGATAGCGGGGACCACGCCCGGGCCCCTACAAGGCCCTTCCTGGCTGCGGGGCTCCAGGAGTCACTCAGCACAGCAGCCACACGAGTGCAAATGTCTCTGGCCTGGGGCCCTCACTAATCTGGTTTCCTATCCACCTCCTGCCTTACTCGCATTCAGAATGGCAACCAGGGGCCAGAGAAATAGTCCAGTGGGCAGGGCGCTTGCCTGGCACGGTGCCAACCAGGGTTTGATTTTGTGGCATGGTACCCTTAGCCCCACCAGAAGTGTCCCCTGAACGCAGAGCAAGAGTAAGGGTGTGACCCTCCCCCTTAAACCCAACAAATGGGCACTGGAGACATAGTCGGAGCAGGATTAAAGCGTCTGCCTTGCATGTGGCCAACCCCAGCTCAATCCCTGGCACCACCTATGGTCTCTTTCCAACCCCTGCCTGGAGTAATCCCTGAGTGCAGAGCCAGGAGTAATCCCTGAGCACTGCTGGGCGAGCACCAGAAACCAAATTACTAATCTCCACGGGGACTGAGGAGACAGTCCAGGGTTGGGGCACATGCAGGGCCCAGCCCCCGCTCATCCCTGACAACACCATCTGTCCCCCAGCATCATCAGGTGTAGCCCTGGTGGCCCTGAGCACTGCTAGGTGGCCCTGCTGGTCCCCAGAACTGCAGTGCCACATCCTCACATTGAACGCAGTGACGATGTTATATTAGCTCGGTTGTCCAAGAGCCACCAGGAGTGACCCCCAGGCGCTCTGAGCCCCACTTGGGAGGCTCAACCCCAGGTAAAAATGACCCTTCTGGGGCCGCCCCTCTGTGACCATCCCGTGCATGCTCTGGCCTCTCCCACACAGCTTGGGCAGCTGAGACACAGCGAGAGCTCGTCCCTAGCCCAGAGTCACACTGACCACCGGCACCGGGGGTTTGTGCCTTCGCTCACACCGTTAACCATGACAGTGCCGGCGCCCGGACCAAGTCCTACCCTCTGGGCCTCGACGTCCCCAGCTGTCAGAGGGCAGACAAAGGTGCCACTTTTCAGGTTTGCTATGAAGGATGCACCCGTCCCTGGCGCCTGGCCCATGAGGGGCCCGTGAGCTGTAGACACCCCCCATCTTCCGTCCATCTTCCCTTCAGATGGAGGGGGGCTTCCCCACTGAGAGGCTGAGGGTCCCAGCCAGGGTGGGAGGATGGGGCAGTCCAGGGCCCCCTCATCTGTGGAGGCCTGCCTTGGAAATGCACCCCTGCTCAGGGCCCCCTTTTCCGCATGTGCAAAACCAAGTTTTGAAGTGTGAGGGGTCAGAAGGCAGTAAATATCGCTGAGCTCCATCGCACGTAATGGTGTATAAATTGTGGCTCATAATTCAACGGGCCTCTGGCTGCTGGATCTCTGCCGCCGCCACGGCCGGCTCTCTAGCTTATGGCACGCCGATTCCCCACGAAGCCATAAATCGGGGCTAAGGGATGCCCCGCTAACTAAATTTTACTTGTCAGCTCCAGGCTTTCATGCTGTGTGTTAGGTTCACACAAATATACATATATATCACGTCCTCCCGTTGTTCATCGATTTGCTCGAGCGGGCCCAGTAACGTCTCCATCATGAGACTATACACACACACACACACACACACACATTTTCATATCTATTCATGTATAAATAAACTACCTGTTCTGAGGCATTTCCCTCAGGACAGGAAAAGCTCTCTGACAAGAGCCTCATTTTTCCAGCTCTATATTGGCAGTAACACCGAAAGCCCCATCTCCCTGCTCCCAGTCTGGGCCCTTCTTCTGGTTTCATTGGGTGCCCCACCCCCACCCCCGACACGCTGCTGAGACTCAGGTGAGTGGCAGTAAATCAGCCTGAGCCGGGCAGGGCGGTCCCAGGGTGGGCTGTGGGGGTCTCCTGTCTTACCCTTGTTCCAGCTACTTCACTGTGCTGGTGGGGACCAAAATAGAGCTGGGGGTGAGAGCCAGAGACCATGGGGGCTATCCATGCAGAATGAGAGTCCAGGCTGGGCCCCCAACTTGGGGAAATCCAGACCTGGGGTTCAGATGTGGTGTGTGACTTAGCCCTTCAAGACGCTTGGTTTTTCTGCTCTTTTTTTTGCATTTAATTATAAAAGTGGTGATCCAATAGCCAGAATCTGGAAAAAACCTGGGTGCCTGAGAACAGATGACTGGTTAAAGAAACTTTGGTACATCTACACAATGGAGTACTGTGTACCTGTTAGAAAAGATGAAGTCATGAAATTTACATACAAGTGGTACAACATGGAAAGTATCATGCTAAGCGAAATGAGTCAGAAAGAGAGGGACAGACATAGAAAGACTGCATTCTTTCACTGGGGAACATAAAGTAACAAAATAGGAGACTAGCAACCAAGAATAGCCGAGATAAGTACCAGGAGGTTCACTCCATGACTTGGAGGCCAGTCGCACATGCCAGGAGAAATGGCAGCTCAGATAGAGAAGGGAGCACCAAATAAAGGGTGTTGGGAGGATCCTCCCAGGACGGGAGAAGCATGCTGAAAATAGACTATAGACCAAACATGATTGCCACTCAATGCCTCTCTTGCAAAACACAGAACCCAAAAGGAGAGAGAGAACAAAAGGGAATTCCCTGCCACAGAGGCAGGGTGGGACGGGGGGCGGGGGAAGGGGGGTGGGAGGGATACTGGGATTAGTGGTGGTGGAAAATGGGCACTGGTGGAGGGATGGGTACTGGATCATTGTATAACTGAAACTCAAGCACAAAAATTCGTAAGTCTACAACTGTACCTCATGGTGTTTCACTAATAAAAATTAAAATAAATAAATAAATAAAAGTGGTGATCCTTTAATCCCACAGTGTGTGTGTGTGTGTGTGTGTGTGTGTGTGTGTGTGTGTGTGTGCTGGGGCTCATGGTATGGGGGCCCTTGGGCCCTAGATTGTTTTCACTCACCAGCTCTGGGGTCTCTGGCAAGTGTTTTCATCTTGAGCGTTCATTGGCTTAAGAGAAAGTGAGCAGTAATAGTGGGGGGAGTTGTGTGGCTGTGCCATGCCGCACCCCGCCCTCGGGGGAGAGCCGGCAGCCTGGGAGACCTTGCAGTGGATGCTAGGGGCAGCTGCGTAGAGCAGGGGCAGGAGGCGCCAGCCTCGACCCGGCCCATCAATCGTGTCCGCGTGAGGAACAGCCCTGCCTAGGCAGTGCGGAGGGAACAGTCTGCGTTCATTCTGGGTAATGAAAAGTGTCATCAGTAAATGAAGAATCTCCTAATTACCCGGCCCTGCCTGGGAAGATCTGTGAGGCTGCAGGCGGTGGTTGGGGGCCCAGCACTGAGGGGCGGGGAGGGGAGAGTGGCAGCCTGGGGTTGGGGTGCGGGGTTTCCCATCCCCTGAAACAGGCTTTGCCCCTGTGGACTGAGCCCCTACCCCAGCAAAGAGCCAAAGGCCAGGGGCCCAGGGAAGGAGCTGGGTACAGTGGGGAACAGGCGATGGGAAGATGGAATGACTGGGCTTCATCTGGTGCCACAGAACAAGCTGGCCCGAAGCACGCCCCCTCCCCCTCTGAACCTCGGTTTCCCCAAGCACCAAAGGGCCTCAAGTGAGAGGTGGGGCCAGGACCAGGGCCATGGGCAGGAAATGCTCGTGGAGCACCAGTGAGTGACAGGCCTCCCACACAGCCCTCCTGAGTGATTCAACTCCAAGTCGATCACAGGAACCCACGCTGATCGCATTAGCCCAACTTGATTATATGAATGCAACTCAATTACATAAACCCAATGCAACCAGAGGAACCCAACTGATCACATGAAACCAAGTGGGTTATGTGAACTCAGTCATGTCAACCCAATTTAGTCACAAGAACACAAACAGATGTAGCCAAGTTGATAACGTGAAAATAACTGGATCCCATGAACCCAATTCGGTCATAAGAACCCGGCTCAGCCATCACATTATTATTGTCGGGAGAGGAGGGACTTTGCTTTCCTTGCCCCCAAGGAAATTTCAGAAACTTCAAAACCCTGCCTGATATCCCCCCTGGGTCTCCTGAGCCCCCGAGAACCAGACTGGGTAGGGGAACCGCCTCGCTTCCTGTGTTCTGACTGTGGGCACTGACTGGTGCGTTCCCAAAGGGCCTGTGCAGAGAGGGCAGGAAGCAAAGGACACTGCAGGAGGCCTGCCCTGGGAGACACCAGCCGGACCCCTGAGCTGTCAAGAATTTCCCACATCCTTAGGAAACGGCATCTGCCAGTGAGGTCATCAGCGTCCCGGACCCCACCTGACAGGTCAGAAGAAGACGCTTGGAAGCCAGTGACACCCAAGGACATAGGGAGTGTCTGAGTGTCCCACTCCTCTCCTGGACCCTGTGAGCCCACCTCAGTGCCTTCTCTCTCCTCCCCCAGGGAAGTCGGAATGCAGAACACTCACTGACACACCTCCTTCGCCCTGCTGGCTGGACAGGGAAACTGATCCAGGAATCCATTGAGCGAGACGGCCACGGCGGAGACGGCCACGGGTGCCTGCAGGCACCTTCCTCTTGGCATACATGCCCAGCCAGCCCTCCCAGCGCCATCCCCCACGCGGGCTGGGGTGGTCCCACCGACCCAGCACAGGGAAAGCGGGATGGTGACAACTGCCGGGGAGCGATAATCCACTATGAAAACACGCCCGCTGTTCTAATTATAAAGGAGACCAAATTGGGTCTCAATTGGAATTAATTGGATGCCCCTTATCCACACCATCTATCTTGCTCTCACCAGCCCTTCTGGACCAGCGGGAAGGAAGAGAGCAGAATCTCATCTTCTCCCCCACTGAACACAACCCCCGGGGCCGCCCACCCTCAGCCCCCAGCCCCTAATCCCTTTAAACGTTTCAAGGAGCACAGACAATGGGAGAGGGGTGCCTGGAGCACGCCTCTGTCCACCTTGCCAGAGGCAGTGGAATGGATTAGGTGGGTCTGGGAGGCGTGGGAGGGGGCCCACTCCCCCCCCCAGCACCCCCATCCCCCACTGAGGACCTGACCTTGAAGGAAGCGGCACCTGGGCACTGGGCACTGCACTGGGAAGGGCTGGAGAGGACAAACCAGACACAGAGCAAGAGGAGTCTGGGAGGGGACTGGGGAGAGGGCTTTGCAGACGGGTCCTCCGGCTGGGAGGCCTTGATGGAGAGGGAAATGGGCTGTCGGCAGGAATGCAGCTGGAAGACCATCAGCTCCTCCAAATGGAAGGGAAGGGACACCCCTGGGCCTGTAACGCACCCTGGTTTTCTTCTTGAAAACCTTCAAGGCCTTTGCCAAACGTTCTTAGTTCATACCTGACAAGGGTCCGTGGCTCGCCCCAACCCAGTGTCAGCGTCGCCTTCCTGGAAACACAGACACATAATAGGCTGCAGACAACCTAGCGTACCATCCCTCCCGTCACCCAGGTACAGGCCACCGGTGACTCTCACTAGTGTAGCCTAATGAACAGAAATTGCTGTGTTCATCTTTGGAAACATTATTGCATCTTTGGAGACATTTCATGCTGCACGTATGGAAATCAGTTTCCTTCATGGGGAAGGAGAGACCAGCCGTGCTTCTTTTTCTTTCTTCTTGTCCTTGGGGTCACACTCCCAGTGGTGCTCAGGGCTTAGTCCTGGCTCTGCACTCGGGGATCCCCCCTGATATCTCTCAGAGATCAAACTGGATTGGGACACTTGCAAGGCAAACACCCTACCCACTGTACAAACTCTCCGGCCTCATTTGTGTTTTTTTCTCTGATAAGCCAGCTTTTAAAATTCACTTTGTTGAAAAAAAAAACCCTCAATAATAATGAGCCCTAAGGGAGGTTGGATAAAAATGAAAAATTTGAAAAAGTTTCCTTTTGAGCCCAGGGGTAATTCAGCACCAGAGACAGCTCCTCCGACTCCACCACCACCTCACCCCCCAAAAAAACCACCCCCCATTCCCTCCAGGAAGGAAACAAATTTAGCTGTGAAGTTCAGTAGGGCTTGACGGTACCCACCTGGCACCTGCAGAGAGGTTGATTTTGCAGATAGGATGCTTTACCCGTCACTGCACAGGCAGGGAGAGAGTAGTCCGCCCTCTTTGGACCATCCACCGGCCATGTCCAAAGGAGAACCAGCTCCACAAGGTCCTTGGTGTTGAGTGTGACTCTCAGTCTCTGCACTCTGGTTAGGAAGGCCATGTGCTGAGATCGAGAAGGGTCGATGGCCTTGAGAGTGACTGAGCCTCTGTAGCTTGTGACTTTTTTGGGTTTGATGCTCAGGGGTTACTCCCGACTCTGCACTCAGAAATCATTCCTGCTGGCACTCGGGGGGACCATATGGGATGTTGGGGATCGAATCTGGGTCAACCGCGTGCAAGGTAAACGCCCTCCTCTCTGTACTATCACTCTGGCCCCCTCTGTAGCCTGTGAAGAAGATAGTCTAGTTCAGGAAAGAAAGGCACATGGTCGGCTGTGTGGCTGCTTTGTGGACTGTGAGGTCCAGCGAGGAGTGAAGCCTCTTTATCTGTTCTGTGTTTGGTTCTGGGACCCCACCTGGCCGTGCTGAGGACTTACTCCTGGTTCTATGCTCAGAGATCACTCCTCGTGGACTTGGGGGACCTTGCAGGGTGAACCTGGGTTGGCCATGGGCAAAGCAACACCCTACCCACTGTATTATCGTTTTGGTCCCTGAAGCCCCTTTGGAGTGAGGTATATCCTCCATCAAGATTGGGCTAGGAGCAAAGCCGGGTGATTCCCTGCACCTCGCATGCAACTAGCTCTGATATGCTCCAGGACTCTACTAGCTGGAGCCTATCTTCTGATGACACCTAGGAAGTGCTGATGGAAAGCTCTAGAACAGAGACATGGGTGCTGAAACCAGGTTTATTCTCCTGCTCAACAATAATAAAAAGGGCTGGAGTGATAGTACAACAGGTAGGGTGACTGCCTTGCACACAGCTGACCCAGGTTTGATCTCTGACATTCCATATGTCCCCCTGAACTCCCCCAGGAGTGAGCCCTGCGTGTAGGGCCAGGAGCAAGCCCTGACCATTGCTGGGTACGGTCCCCAAACACAAAGCAGTGACAATAAAGAACTGCAGTGCCATGGTTAACTGGAATATTACGGAATTATTCTGACTTGGCGCATTTATTTATTCATTCTCTCCACAAATACCATATGCCCGCTGCCTGGGT
Source organism: Sorex fumeus (assembly GCF_029834395.1). Taxonomy (NCBI): domain Eukaryota; kingdom Metazoa; phylum Chordata; class Mammalia; order Eulipotyphla; family Soricidae; genus Sorex; species Sorex fumeus. Next base: position 6,503,313 of record NW_026606077.1, read on the forward strand.
GCCTGGCACTGTGGGTGGCCTTGAGGGTAAGGGAAGAGCAAATGATCACAGTCCCTCTCTCCCTGGGGCCCATCATCTAATGAGGGAGACAGACACTGGTCAAATAATAGCACAAGGGAAGCTGCTGGCATAAGTAACACTTCAAAGAATGACAGTCATTAAAAGCTATGCCAGAAGGGGACACCATGACAGGTGTTATGGGAACTGCAGAGAAGGGAGGGACCCGAGAAAAAGGAGCTTGGACTGAGAGATGAGGAATATGCTAGAATCATCCAAAAGAATGTCGGGTCCAAGAGAAGGGGGTGCAGAGTCCTCCAAGAAGGACGAGCTGGCGAAAGGGAGAAATTCAAGAGAGGGAAGGACTCTCTCTTCCAGGAGGGCAGGAGATGGGGGTGGAGGGCGGAAGGAAGGAGAGTGTGGCAGGAAGAAGCAGCCACAGTCTGAACCATGTCGCTTACACAAAGATTTGCAGCAGCAGCTGCTACAGAACGTCAAGGAGGTATCGAACACTGGGCAGGGAGTGGGACGGGGCCGCGTGGCCAGTTTTGCGTCTTGGAGTGATCACTGTTTAAACTTGGCTCCCATCAAAAGCAGAACATGTGCAGGTCACTTGTTTGGAAGGTGACTCCAGCGCTCAAAAATGAGGGAGCAGGGAGAATAAGACATGGAAGGAGAAATCACGAATATAGGGTGGGGTGACTGAGTGATTGTTCCCTGTCCCGATAAACCAGGCAAGGGCCTCAGGGAAGGGCATGGAATAGCTCATGGAATTTTCCACGTGACAGCCCATGGGGAGAAGGGACCTTCTCAGTCAGGTTGACCCCAGTCCCCATTCATTGCCCCTTCCCAAACTGTCAGGTTGCTCATGCTTCGTGCCAGTGCCCCGGACTCTGGCACCAAGAGAATCAGTGCAGAATGGAAATCTTGCACATCACATACCCGAGCTGATGGTGTCTGTGGAAACCATCGTGAAGATGTTCTCGCAGTTGTGGCTGGAATCAGAGAGGCCGGGACAATGCTCTTCGGAGCCTGGAGCTTCTGATCCATCCTTTAGCCATGGAGTTTGTTATAGAAGAGAGAGAGAGAGAGAGAGAGAGAGAGAGAGAGAGAGAGAGAGAGAGAGAGAGAGAGAGAGAAGAAGGAGGAGGAGGAGGAGAAGGAGGAGGAGGAGGAGGAGGAGGAGGAGGAGGAGGAGGAGGAGGAGGAGGAAGAGGAGGAGGAGGAGGAGGAGGGGAGAGGCTGAGACCATGGCAGCGGCAGGCCACTAGACATGAGCTTGGAAGAAGTCAAGGTGAAGGAAGTGGCTACATTTCATTTCAGAGACAGACCTCCTCCCTCCATGGGCAAGAGGCTGGCTGTGAAAGAGCACCAGGGACAACTGGAGGCAAGAACAATCCATGGGCTTTCTGCTGAGCAAGGGACTAGATGGGAGATGGCCTGCTTGTAGAAGCTGCCAACAAAGACGAAGGGGCAGGAAGAGAAGAGAAGCCAGAAGAGCCCGAAGAAGAGCTTCAGGACTCACCACTGCATAGGTGTAGTGGTAGGCTGGGGAGGTGCCTGAAGTGGGGGTGCATGCACCTGGCTAGCATGGACACAGCCCCACGTTCTGCCCCTGGTTCTGATGTCCCTCACACTGCTGGGTCGCCTTGCTGGCCCCTGAGTGCCAAACCTTCAGGCCGGCTCCCCAGGTTGAAGTGGCATCAGCACATCCCAGTCCCTCTTACTCCACTCCCACACCGCTGGGTGAGGCCCCTGTGAAATATAAAGATGAAGGGGGCGTCGCAACCTACAGCAGCTGGGGCATTTGCCTTGCACGCAGCCAACTCAGGCTCAATCCCTGGCATCCCATATGGTGCCCTGAGCACTGTCAGGGGATTCCTAAGTGAAGAACCAGGAGTAACTTACCCCTGAGCATTGCTGGGTAAGGATCCAGACCAGAAGACTAAATACATGTAGATAAATGTGTAGGCAGAACAATAGCTGCCCTAAAGACGCTGAACTCCTCATCTTCAGAATCTCCAATAGTTGCTTTACCTGGCAAAAAAGGCAGGGACTTTGCAGGCACGATTGAATCCTGGTGGTCAGGGCTAGAGCAATAGCACAGCAGGTAGGGCATTTGCCTTGCACGTGGCTGACCCGGGTTCGATTCCCAGCATCCCATAGGGTCCTCCAAGCACTGCCAGGAGTAATTCCTGAGTGCAAAGCCAGGAGTAACCCCTGTGCATCGCTGAGTGTGACCCAAAAAGCCAAAAAAAATGAAAAGAATCCTGGTGGGGAATAAGTACAGGGGGAGATTTCCCACAGGTGACAGAGGAGAGGCACTGTTATTCCCTGAGCTTTGTGGGGTTCATCTGCTATGATCTCACTGAGACATGTTATTCACCCCCTCCTGCATTGATCTGGACCCAGTGTATCCTAAACACTTCTCCTGGACCCCAGGATTTCCCCATCAATTAAATAAGGTGGTGAGCCTGGGTCCATGAAGACTGGAACTGCCAGGAAGCATGATCCGATACATTGAGATATAATTTACATAACCCACCACTTTTAAGAGCATAGTTGATGGTGTTGGACAAATATATGCAATCATGTAGCATATTACAATCATGTAATAATCAACATGTACCACACACACACACACACACACACACACACACACACACACACACACATTTCCTCATACCATCTTTTTTTTTTCTTTTTGGATCACACCCGGCAATGCACAGGAATCCCTCCTGGTTCATGCACTCAGGAATTACTCCTGGCCATGCTCGGGGGACCCTATGGGATGCTGGGAATAGAACCTGGGTCGACCACGTGCAAGGCAAATGCCCTACCCACTGTGCTGTTGTTCCAGCCCATCCTCATACCTTCTTAAACCAAAACATCTACCTCCAGTGCTGGCCCCTGGTTATCACTGTTCAGTTCCGTTGTAACTTAAGTATCTCTGGTTTCTTATATACAGAACCAAGTTGGAGATATGGTGTGCAGGTAGGTATTTGCCTTCTACCCAGTTAACTTGGCTTTATCCTCAGCATCTCATATGATCCCCAAGCCCTGCCAAGAGTGATGATTCTTGAGTACAGAGCCGGGAGTAAGTCCTGATCACTGTGGGCTATCACCCCCAAACAAAACAAAACCCGTGTATAGAAAATTATGCAAAAATGTCCTCCTTAAGTCTGATTTCTTTAGCCTGCTAGAATATCTTTGCAATTTGTCCATGCTGCGTGTGTTGGTAGTTAAGTGGGTTCTGTTGTTGGCTAGGATCTGTTATATGGCTGTATCATCATTTGTTTATTCATTCAACGTTGATGGACATCTGGGTCGTTTCCAGTTGGCGATCGTCAACAAAGCTGTTACAAGCACTCAAGTCGATTCTTTGTGTGAATTTACTCTATATGTTTGCATAAATATCCAGGCGTGGGATTGTTGGGTGTGTTGGATATATGTATATTTGGCATTTGGGAAAACTGCCAAACGGGTTTTCTAAAGAAGCAGAACTTGCCAGCCGGCTGGAATGAAAGAGAGGGCCAGTGCTTCCACATTTGCGAACATTTCGCATAGCAAGACCATCACTGTTGTCATATTAGTGAATGTGCAGAAGTATCTCATTGTGATTTCATTTGCATTTCCCTAATGACTAGGGATTCTGAGCATCTTTTTTCATGTTTATTTTCCATTCTGGTTTCTTTTGCTGAAAAGTCTGTTCAAGCCTGTGGCCAATGTTTCATCAACTGTTTGTCTTCTTATGATGACCTACAGGAAGGTATAATATATTCTTGGTACAAGTATGCTATACGATACATGTTTTGAAAATATTTTCTCCCGGTCTGTAGCACACATATCAATATTTTTGTCATTCGATTTTGAATAACGAAAGTTGTTTGTTTTATTTTACTTTGATAGAATTTATTTTACTGATTTTCATGAGTTGTGCCTTTTACAAATCATACATATGAAAGTTTTTATAAATATCAGGTCATAGGGGACATGAAAAATTAGAAGATAATGATTACATCCTTAAAGACAATAATTTTCTCTTATGCTTTATCATCTGAATCTGGATCATCATTCCCTGCATTTCTAGGTCTATTGTCCTTCTTAATGTGTTGTAAGGCTTGAGAATAATTTATTCCCAGGAAGATCCTATTGTTCCAGTACTATTTATTGTAAATCTTATTCTCTTCCCGTTGGATTACCTTATGCCTTTGTCAAAAATCAATTAACTGTACATATTTGGGCCTGTTTCTCTGTTACTTGCTTCCCATTCTGTCCTGATCATTGTAGCTTAATAGTAAATCTTGATATCTGGCATAGCAAGATCTCCAAGTGATCTATAGCAAGAACTCAAAGTTGGCTTCATTTAAATATTTTGGTGTTATTTATTTCCATACAAATTAGAAAGCCAACGACTTGTCAGTAAATTGCTCCTAATGTTCTGATAATGTGACAGCAAATGCATTGAACACTTGAGTTTTCTGATCCATGAACATAATATGTTTACCCTTATTTGAATCATTTTTAGTTTCTAAGAACAATATATTTTAGTTTTTAGTATCTAAAAATCCTATATCTCAGCTTATTCCAAAGCAATATTTTTTCTTACTATTGTAAAAAGAATTTAAAATTTGAACTTCCAATTGTTCATTTCTGTTACGCAGAAATACATTTTTTGATATATTAACCTTGATTCTTGTAATCATGCTTACTTATTAATCAATTCTAGTAGCTTTGTTGAATGATTATGATTTTCTACATAGAAGAAGAATCATACCATCTGTCAAAAATAGTTAAAATTTTTTCTTTGCTATCTATAAACCATTCATTTCTTTTTCTTGTTTTCTTGACTGTATTGTCCAGTAGGAGGAGTGAGACTGAAAACTCTATTTTTTTAATATTAGGGGGAATAGTTTCCACCATAAATGTGATATTAGCTGTCAATATTTCACTAATGACTTTTCCAAGCATCTAGAAATTTCTTTCTAACTTACTGATTAAAAAAATCTAATTTTTGACTCAAAACAGTTTTGACTCAAAACAGTCAATTTGAGAAAATTGACTGTTCAATTTTCTCAAATGTCTTTTCCATGCCTATGAAGATGATTATATGGTCTTTCTTTACTTGTCTATTATGCTGGTGAAATACATAGTTTTTGAATGTTAAAACAACCTTGCATTCTTGAGATAAATTCCCCTTATTCACGGTGTATTAACTTTTCCAAGTGTTACTAGATTTATTTTGCTGACATGTTGTTGAGGTATTTTGCTCCTTGTAGAGATAGGATATTGGGCTGTAGTTTTCTTCTCATGATATGTATGGTGGCATCAAGGTAATATTTGCTTATAAAATGAATTGAGAACCATTTATTCCTCCTCTATTTTTTAAAAATTTTTATTAGTGAAACACCATGAGGTACAGTTGTAGATTTACAATTTTTTGTGCTTGGGTTTCGATTATACAATGATCAAATACCCATCCCTCCACCAGTGATAATATCCACCACCAGGGACAATATCCCTCCCACCCCCATCCCCACATCCCACCCTGCCACTGTGGCAGGGCATTCCCTTTTGTTCTCTCTCTCCTTTTGGGTGTGTGGTCTGCAAAAGAGGCATTGAGTGGCAAACATGTTCAGTCCATAGTCTACTTTCGACATGCATCTCCCCTCCTGGGAGGATCCTCCAAACACCCTTTATTTGGTGCTCCCTTCTCTATCTGAGTTGCCCTTTCCCTTAGAATGCCCAGCTGGCCTCTAAGCTATGGAGTAATCCTCCTCCTCTATTTCTTAGAGCATTCCTATAGATCCCTTGATACAATTTTTAGTTAAATCATCTAGTATCTATTTCTTTTTTTATAATTAAAACCATTTAACTACAAAATAAAATTTTTATGTTTTGGGGCTTTTTTTTGTTTTTGTTTGTTTGTTTGTGTTTTCTTTTGCAGGGGAAGGAAAAAAATTTACTTGGCAATGTTCAGGGGTTACTCCTAGCTCTGCACTCAGGAATTACTTCTGACTGTGGGGATAAAACCCAAGTCAGCTACATCAAATGCCCTACCCATTGTACTATCTCTTGGCCCCCTCCTCCAATATATGTATGACTTTGAAGTCAGGAATAAAACAAAGATGACCACTTTCACAGCTACTTTTCAACATTAGACAGATTTTTCTTAGGAAGGCAGATCACAAGAAGTAGAAGTCATCCAGATTGATAAAAGATGTAAAACTCTCTTTGCACGTAATATGAACATCTCTAGAAAACCCTAAGGAATCTACACACACAAAAATTACCTATCAGAGTTGATAAATAACTTTAGAAAAGATGTAGGATACAAATCTATATACACAAAGCAATTTTGCTTCTGAATACTAATAAAGAATAACCAGAAAATTAAATTAATAAAGCAACCCTATTTACAATAGCATCAAAAAGAACAAAGTGCTTAGGAATAAATTCAGTCATATAAATGTAAGACTTGTACACTCAAAATGAGAAAACATTGTTGAAGTAAGGTAAAAAGACATAAATATTAGGAAGATTCCATGTTCATATATTGAAAAGCTTAATATTGTTTGCTATGATGGCAGTATTCTACAAATTATTCTATAGATTCAGTGCAACTCCCATCAAAAAATTCAAACTTTTTTTTTTTATAAATGAAAAACTGATCTTAAAAGTCATATGGAGAGGTAAGGTATCCAGCAGAGCCAAACCAAAACTGATAAAAACAAAGATAAAAGACTCACTGAAATTTGGAACTTAAAAGTCTTACCATTTTGTTTTTGTTTGGGGAACGTACCTGGCAGTGCTCAGGGCTTACTCCTGGTCCTACACTCAGGGTACTCACTCCAGTGGTACTCAGGAGAACCATATGAAGTGCCAGGGATTTAAACTGGGGTTGGCTGCACACAGAGCAAGCACCTTACCCACTGAATTATCTCTCAGGCCCCTGAATTTCAAATCTTATTTCAAATTTTATAGTGTGTTACCTCCCAAGCCATGCTCAAGGGGCCCAGGGGACCACTTCCGGGCCAGCTGGATCAGCTAATTCAGTGCTTGGGCCTGATAATGGAGTGCATGCAGATCAGGCCCAGCAGTGCTGGAGGACACCAGGGGAGTCCAAGGCACACTCAAGGGGGCCACGTGATGCCGGGCATGGAGTTTAGCTTCTCCTGCTCCAACTATTGAACTTTGAACTATTTCCCTAGCTCCTCATCATTTAAATTTACCCACAGTTCATGTGACTGTGGAACTGGGATCCCTATGTCCTTACTGGCTGTCACTCGACTCTCGAGACTCCCCACATTCTCTCTCATGATTCTCTATTTCCAACTCACGCTGGTGCATCGAGTCCTCCTCCTCCACATCCTTCTTTTCTGCCTCTGTTTTAAGGACTCATGTGATTGTGTTGGGCACATCCAGGTAATCCCTTATAATCTTCCTCTCTTAAACTCAAATGATTACATCTGCAAAGCACCTTTTTTTTTCATGTAAGTTAATATATTCATAGTTCTTTGTATCAAGAGCAGAAAATCTTCTTAGTGGCCATAATTCTGCCAGTATGCAAATAAGCAGGATAATATGACACATTCCAGGTGAAAAATCAGTCACTAGAAACAGACAAATAATAAGAAATATGCTCAAATTAGTGAGCAAGGATGTTAAAAGAATTATTAGGACTACGCTATATATGTTCAAGAAGATAGAGGGAGAGAAATATGCTTACAAAGAAAAGAGAAATGAAGAATATAAAAATACCCAAATAGAACATTTAGAAATTTAAAAAAATTAATATGTGATAATATAATAGATGGACTCAATCACAGAATAAATACTACAGAAGAAAAGACAGTAAAACTTGAAGACAGAATAATAAAAATGACTCAAGACAAAGCATCAGGATCACGATCACGACCACCCTGTTGTTCGTCGATTGCCTCGAGCAGGTGCCAGTAACGTCTTCTTCGTCCTAGTCCTGAGATTTTTTTTTTAAGTGCCATATTCAAGGCTTTTTCAGGGTTAGGAGAATGAGACCCATCATTGTTACTGGTATTTGGCATATTGGGTACGCCACGGGGAGTTTGCCAGACTCTGCCATGTCAAGACAAAGCATACAGACAGAAAAACTAATGTGGATGTTTTCAGATAGTTGAAGTCACAGAGACCATTTTTTGGTCAAATAATGACAAAAAATACAGATTTGACATTTCACAACGCTGTTTCAGCATGTCTGATTGGGGGGGGGGGGTGGGTCGTAAACTCTAAACAATAATTGTGCATCTTCTATCGAAATAATCTATCTAGTCAAAGTAGATAGAGTATTAACTAGAACTCATCTGCCTCATAAGAATTGGGAGGGGTGGGAGGTGGGGGTCTATTGGGGTTCGGGGTTAAAAATGAGTATTGGTAAAGGGAAATGTGTTCGGTATCTACATGACTGAGACCTAAACCCGAAAGCTCTGTAACTTTTCCCACAGTGATTCAATAAATAAATAAATTATTAAAAAAAAATACAGATTTGATTAAAACTATAAACCCATAGTTCCAAGAAGCTGCATAGTTCCACAGCAAGAGAAACATAAAGCAAACCACACCCCATGAAACCATGAACCCAGAGATAAAATGGAAACCTTAAACATGATCATGGAATCAAAAAAAGTGGTCATGAGACAATAAGGATATGATACATCACTTGTAATCAAGCCATGATTATTTATGTCTAGATATTTTATAGTTTTGGTTTTTAAATTTAGGTATATAATTAATTTAGAGTTAACTTTTTCTGTTATATATATTTTTAATGTTTGAAACTTTATTTAAACATCACCATGTACAAATTTGTTCATAACACAGCTGTTTCATATATTAAATGTTTCAACACCAATCCCACCATTAGTGTGATCTTCTGTCCATTAATGTCTCCAGTTTTTTACAATCCCCCCGGGGTACCCCCTTAGCAGGCAGAAAATAGGTTATACTGCTTGTAACAACATATATCTCAGGCTAGTGTTACAGAGTCTCCTGCCCCCACGCTTGGCTGTCCTCGCCAGGGCCCCTTGGAAGGGAGCGGGTTGAGTTTCCCTCCCCGCCCTGACCAGGGCTCCGGCAGCCGAAGACCTCCAGAACCAGCCACCACCATGCTGAGACCATTCTCCGCACACATGAAGGTACCGGCAGAGAAACAAGGCACGCAGGTCCTGGGGCCGAGATCTCCAAGCCTACTCGGATCGGGGTTGAGCAACCTCCATCCAGATCATCCCTCCACCAGTATAAAAATATATTTTTAAAAGCATAAAAATATATTTAAAAAGTATAAAAATATATTTTTAAAAGCATTCGTGGCCACGCGACATCTTATCATCTCATTCCTACTTTGGACAAACTGGCAGGCTACTGAATGTAACCTGCCCACACAGCAGAGTCTGGCAAACTCCCCATGGCATACCCAATATGCCAAATACCAGTAACAATGAAGGGTCTCATTCTCCTAACTATGAAAGAGCCTTGAATATGGCACTTTTTTAAAAAGTCTCAGGACTAAGGAACGAAGGAGATGTTACTGGGGCCTGATCGAGGCAATTGACGAATAACAGGATGGTCGTGATTGTGATTGATTGATAGTGTTACTAAAACCATTGTTTGAGGATTTACTGAGCTGTTAGGAGCTAGTTTGAGCCTCCATGTTATTGTTTTGGTCATTGAACTTCTACATAACTTTCCCATCTAATTTGCTATCAGTACTGTGATATCTGGGGATGTCTTGTATGCAGCCGGGCACTCGGGAGCTGTGGGACTGGTATGATTCCACAGCTTGGTATCTCTTTGAGATGAGTCATGGAGTGGGACGTTTGTGTTGGGTGTGTATGGGGCGGGTATTGGGCCTCTGGCAGGATGGAAACTCAGCCCGCTCCCATGGAACAAGGCCCCGGAGTCCTCAGCCCCGAGGCCAGACCTACCTGGGATAAGTCAGCTGCAGCGTCTCTTCCTGACTTAACTTTTGTGCATAATGTGATAAGGTTCAAAATTCTTCTTTACAAGGGCCAGGCCTGCTCCATGGTTGGCAGCCTGCCTCATGAGCTGGGGGAGAGGGCGGCTGGGACAGAGAAGGGCTCACTACATCAATGATGCATGGAGGGATCGCTCAGGCTGGGAGATGTGTGCTGAAGGTAGATAAAGGACCACCGCGATGTCCTCTCAGTATCTGTACTGCAAACCAGAATGTCCATAAGTAGAGACAGAGCATGGAGGAAATTGCCTGCCATAGAGACGGGGGAGGGTTGGGATAGGGGCAGATACTGGGGTGCTTGGTGATGGAAAGTGTGCACTGGTGGAGAGATGAGTGTTCGATCATCGTATGACTGAAACTCAAACATGAAACCTTTGTAACTGTATCTCACAGTCGATTCGTCGATTGCCTCGAGCAGGCCCCAGTAACGTCTCTTTCATCCTAGCCCTGAGATTATATTCAAGGCTCTTTAGGAGAATGAGACCCATCATTGTTACTGGTATTTGGCATATTGGGTACGCCACGGGGAGTTTGCCAGACTCTGCACTGTGGGCAGGCTACATTCGATAGCCTGCAAGTTTGTCCAAAGTAGGAATGAGATAATAAGATGTCATAAAGAAAAGTTCTGATAAGATGTCGCGCGGCCGCGAATGCGGCCACGCGGTTCCGGGATCTGGATTTTATAGTCTCTGAGTCTTGGCCGCTGATGGGATTACACGGCGCCAGGGGGCCAGGTGGTGGGTGTGACCCCCGCCTACTGGAATTTGGAGGATCTGGGTGGAGGATGCTCGACTCCAATCCGAGTAGGCTTGGAGATCTCGGCCCGGAACCCGCATGGCTTTGTCCCTCTGCCAGTCCCTTCATGTGTGCGGAGAGTGGTCTCAGCATGGTGGTGGCTGGTCCTGGAGGTCTTCGGCTGCCGTAGCCCTGGTCGGGGCGGGGAGGAAAGCTCAACCCGCTCCCCTCCAAGGGACTCCGGGAAGGAACACACAGGCGCGGGGGCAGAAATCTCACAGTGATTCAACAAAAAAAATTTCTAAAAAAAAAAATTTCTAAAAGCATATGAATATCCAATTGTTTCAGTACTATTTGTTCAAAGGAATCCTTTCCTCTCTAAATTTTCCTTGTGCCTGAGTAAAAAATCAGTTATGCATATGTGTGTGGTTTTATTTCTGAGACTTATTTGTTCTGTTCCACTCTTGTTTTGTCTCGTGGCAGTGGTCACACCTGGGGACCAAATGCAGTGCTGGGGAATCAAATCTGTGTCTGTCAAGGCAAATGCCCCAACCCCTACGCTATTTCTCCATCTCTGAAGTGTTCTTTGCAAAAGCCAACCCCATTATTTTGATTACTGTTGCTTTACATTAAGTCTCCAAATCATATATTGCTAGTCCTCCACCTTAAAAAATGGGGGGGTGTTAGTAACTATTTGAGTTCCCTTATATTTTTCACATAAAATTTAGAAGCAAATTGTCAATTTCTACAAATAATATGATGAATCCTTATTGAGATGTCATGCAACAAATACAATTTCAAGAAGAGTGAGGCTCTGTCAACACCTTGATCGAAAAGCTCAAGGATTCAGAGCTGTGAAACAAAACGTTCTGTGGTTTCAAGACGCCAGCATTGAACTCTCTGTTCCAGGAGCCCTGGGAGCCAATCCTGGTCCACATCTTGAACTTGAGAAATTCACTGAAATCCATTCTCCTCTCAGCCCAGGGCTGAAAGCTCTTCAAGGCAGCAAACTGCCACAGTTGCTGGCTTCCTGGGCTCCTTTCTTATTTCTCAAAGATCATTCTCTATTATCTCATGTCTAGTGGTTTTGAAAGTATTGCTCTCAGATAAAAACATATATGTGTGTCTATTTTTTTCAAACACTGTGTTGGATGGCAGGGTAAATCTGGTCTCTGAGACTCTTGGGCTTGTAATTGACTATTTTTAAAATAAAACTATGATGATAACAATAACATATTTGGGCTTGCAAATATATGGAGGCAATCTACAAGGGACTGGAGAGGAGAAATGGAAATATACAGTCCTAAGGTTTTCACAGCATATTGGAAGTGGCATAACGTACTTTAAGTAATTTAATAAATTAAGCATGTATAATGTAAATATTAGCACAATTAGGAAAAAATAAAACAAAAAGCAAAGCTAATAAAAGGAATGACAACAACCAAAAGCTATGTAGGCCAAATAAGGAAAAAATAGCAGGATGGTAAGTTTAAATCAGTGATGTAAATAATTACACTAAGTGTAAAATGATCTAAACACTCCAATTACTGGGAAAAAATATGAAGGCAGGTTAAAAAAGGCAAGGCCCAACTTTATTTTGCCTGTAAGAAGCCTACTTCATGGAAAAAGATACAGAGAGGTTAAGAGCAAAAATATGAACAAATACATAGAATGCAAGCCTTAATACAAAGGCATCTAGAGTGACTGCATCATACAAAGGAGATTTCAGAACAAGGAATATTACCAGGGATAAAAAACATTTCATGATGATAAATGGGGTCAATTAATCAAAAGCACATTATATTCCTAAACGTGGATGAGCTTCAAAATGTACAAAACAAAAACGGATAGAGCTAAAAAAAGAAATAGACGATCTACAGTGAGAGTTGGAGACCCGACATTCCTCTCTCAGTAACTGACACAAGTACAGCAAAAAAAAAATCGGTAAGAATAAAGAAGAATTTAACAACACTATCGATCAACTTGACCTAATTGACATTTATGGAACGTTCCACCCAGCAGCAAGGAGCAGGGTGCGCATTCTCCTCGAGCACTCCTGGAAGGATTACTAAGGTACAACAGCATCCGGACCAGAGATTTCCAACAGCCAGTCCCATGGACCAAAGCCGGCCCCTGGCAATTTTCTGCTATTTTGTGGGAAAGTTATTGCCACTTAACACATTTGCCATGGTATACCCGAATACATTTTTTTTTATCTCGAAACACTTTTTTTTAGTGCACAAAATTTTGTTATACATAGCACCGAGAAAGACATTTTTTGAGGCCATGGAGATAGTTCAGTGGGTAAGGCGTTTGGCTTGCATGCAGTGAATTCAACTGTGAACCCTGACACTAAATAGGGTCCCCTGAGCCCCACCAGAAGTGATCCCTGAGCACAGAGCCAGGAATAAGCCCTGAGCACTGCTGGGTGTGGCCCCAAACCCAAAATAAATTTTAAAAATATTTTAACCTTTGTGGGCTGCAAAAATATTTCTATTTTTATAGGCTTTTGAATATAAACAGGCTGAAAATAATTGTTACTGCCCGTAAAACAAAATCGGAACAATTGGATTCATACAAAGAAAGCAAGCTCTATGAAAACCAAAATAAAATTGAAATCAATATAACAGAAAGAAACCTGGAAAATTCCCAAATACTTCATGACCAAACGACATGTCCTTAAGCAACAGGTTAGAGACAAACCACAAGGGAAATCAGAAGAGAGATCGCACTGGGTGAAGACGAACACCAAGCCTCAAAATTTGTGGGGCGGATCTCAAGCAGTGCTCAGACGGAAGTCATAGCATTAAATAAGGGCATTGGAAGGGAAGAAAGGTCTTAAATTAATTATTTATGTTCTACCTCAAGAAACGAGAGAAAGGAGAAGATTAAATATAGAGTAAGTAGGAGAAAAAAAATAATGAAGATGAGAGGGAGCAAGATTAAAAATAGAAAGAGGACCAAAAAGATAGTACAGCAGCTGAGGTGATTATCACGTACACAACTGACCTGGGTTTGGTCCCCGGCACCATGTTCGGTCCCTTGAGTCCCACCAGGAGTGATCCTTGAGTGCAGAGTCTGGAGTAAGCCCTGAGCATCGCCAAGAATCAACCAACCCTCCCCCCCCCATAAAAAAATTTTAAAAAGACGGAAGCAAAAGTCCCCTCCACACAGCCCCCCTCCCCACCCCAGCATGTTCTGGGGAGAGACCTGGCATTGTCTAAAACGCCCTGAGTGATTCAAATGTGCATCTTGGGCTGAGAGAAAAACACGTAAGCACACATATCAATACAGAGTCTCTGCCATTTGATGGACAACTTGTGCCAGCCTCTCTGGTAGGTATCGTCTAATGTCTCATCTAAGCCTTGGGGAAGAGGCTGAGACTCGGGGAGTTATTGGCCCACCTCAGTCACAGCAGCAGTGAGTGGAAGTTGCTGGAAAGAGAACCCAGACCCCTTCCTGGCCTGCTCATTGCAGTCTGGCTGCCTCAGGCTGGGTTCAGCGGCAGCTGATCCTGGGCAGGAATGTCCAGGCGGCTGCTGGGCTTTGCTCTCCCCCATGGACCCCCAGGAGAGTTGTGGTTTACGGGGTCCCTTCTCACCTCCTCCTCAGCTCAGAGTTCCTCCTATCTTCTCATCTCCCCTCTCTGTTCCAGGTCAAAACTGTTACATGGACCCTGAAAGCCCTGGAAGCCCCACGTCACCTCTAAGTGCGGGAGCACCAGTGACTACTTGGCGGTGGCTCAGAGAGCACCGTTGGTTGAGTGGAGGCAGAGGAGCAAGGAGACATGCTTCCCACACACTCGGGGTCGGGTTCTGAAAGGGACAGGAAAGGGGGTGGTCCCCGGAGAAAGTCACCGAGCTCGTGGATCCTTCGGGATTCTTGGTCCGGTATCATTGTGCTAATGGGGCGGCAGACGCAGGGGCAAAGGGACTCTCCAAGGGTGCTCAGAGAGCCGGAGAGGCGAGCAGTCGTTTCCCCGACCTCCTCCCACTCATCCTCGGTCCAGGTCTGCCAAGGGTCCTGACTGTGTCTGGCCTCCTGGCTAGTGGAATGCAGGCGGGAGGTGCTCCCTGAGTCCCCCGGGGCCCTCAGCAGGGCTGACAGGCTGCTGCTCCCGAGGGCTGAAGGGCCGCCCTGCCGCCTCGCCCTCCCTTCCAGGAGCCTTGATTGAGCCATGCGGTTCCCTTGGAAACAGCTGCTTGTCTCCTGGGGTCAGCAGCACTTAATCTGCGGTTTCTGCAATTTTGATGCTAAGTGGGGGAAGGGAACCCTGAAGGCCCCCTTCACATTCTTATACCCCCCCCACCCCCGCACCTGCTGTTTTGCAAACAGACACACACGGTGCCTCATTCTCACACTCTGCTCCCCACCTGTGCTCACGCGCGCACGCACAGACACACACATGAAGATATATGCACGCACACAAGCACACATACTGAGCACACACAGTCATTCCTCATTCTCACACTCCGGTGTCCACCTGTATGTACATGCACGCACACACACACACACAGAGGGCACATGTGGTCCCTCATTGTCACAATCTGCTTCCCACCTGTGCTCACACCACACACACACACACACACACACACACACACACAATTTTCTCCCAAGCATCGGGCAGGAGCACCACTCACACCCTTACAATCATCCTTTCTTATAGGACTATCTTCCCTTTTAAAGGCCACCACGGGGCCGGAGCAATAGTACAACAGGTAGGACGCTTGCCTTGCACATGGCCGACCCAGGTTCCATCCGAAGCACCCCATATTGGTCCCCTGAGCCTGCCAAGAGTGATTTCTGAGTACAGAGCCAAAAGTAAGACCTGAGCACCACCAGGTGTGGCTCAAAACCAAATTAAACCAAACAAAAACATCATGAAAACCATCTCTGCTGCCTTATCATCAGATCGGGGGAAAGAAGGAGCAGGAAGGCCTGAGCCAATGTCCTGCACCGCCCCCCCCACCTAAGAGGCTCCCCTGTCTGTAAGGAAGTCGAGGGTGGTTTGGGACCTGACAAGGACACAGAGCACAAAGAAGTCCTAGGTGACCTGCATGACACTCATTAGGGAGCACTCGTTCCTGCTAAGACCACTGAAGGACACGGTTCACACCTAATCCCCAGCACACGTGGCTCCTGAGCCCCCAGAGGCCCCCAGAGGTTCATTTTTAATTTTTTTTATTTTATAAGGTAGTTCACAATATTTGATCACATTTAATATTCAAACGCCCATTCCACCACCACTACACCTTCCCACCACCAAATTCGAGATGTTTTCATTCCAAGCCCCAATCCCTGTCCCAAAACACAACCGAAATAGTATGTTTCATATTGTCTGTTATTGATAGCACAGCTTGTAGGGCGTTTGCCTTGCACACGGCCGACACGGCCGACCCAAGTTCGATTCCTCCGCCCCTCTCAGAGAGCCCAGCAAGCTACCAAGGACATATTTGATATGCCAAACACAGTAACAAGTCTCACAATGTTACTGGGCCCACTCGAGCAAATCGATAAACAACAGGAGGACAGTGATTGTCTGTTATGAAAAACTGCTGAACATGCTTTAAAAAAAGCATTCATATAGGAAACAGTGTGAAGATTGTTCTATTTTGGCAGGAGCCATTAAGGCATTCTATAGGACATCACCAACATGTTGTTAAAGTTTGGGTGGTGTGAGCTTTGGTATAGATACCCCAGAGGTTCATTTTGAACGGGGCATTTGGCCTTAGGGAGGTGAAGACAGATGCAGACTTTCCCAGCCCGATATCTGTTTCCCCACTTTTCTCTCTTTTTTTACTTTTAAAATTTTGTTAAAGGTAAAGGTAAAGGTAAAGGCCCTCCCGTTGATCGTCGATTTGCTCGAGCGGGCCCAGTAACGTCTCCATTGGAGACTTTGTTGTTACTGTGTCTGGCATATCGAATACTCTCGGTAGCTTGCCGGGCTCTCCGAGAGGGGCGGAGGAATCGAACTCGGGTCGGCCATGTTGGCCGCGTGTAAGGAGAACGCCCTACCTGCTGTGCTATTGCTTTGTTAAAGGAGACTTACAAAGTTATTCATAGTTGAGTTCTTTTTTTCATTTTTTATAATTTTATTTATTGAATCACCATGAGAACAGTCACAAGCTTTCGGGTTTAAGTCTCGGTCATACAATGAAACACCCGTACCTTCACCAGTGCTCATTCTCTACCACCAAAAACCCCAGTATACCCTCATCCCACACCCTCCCTCTACCTGTGGGGCAGATGATTTCCACATTACTTTCTCTCTACTTTGATCACATTCAATATTTTGACACCAGACTCCCCATTATTATTTGGGATTTTACCCCAACACTTAACATCTTAACAGAACTTTTTTTTTTATGACATCTTATTGTCTTATTCCTACTTTGGACAAACTTGCAGGTTATCGAATGTAGCCTGCCCACAGGGCAGAGCCTGGCAAACTCCCCGTGGCGTACCAAATATGCCAAATACCAGTAACAATGATGGGTCTCATTCTCCTAAATAGCCTTGAATATAATCTCAGGGCTAGGATGAAAGAGACGTTACTGGGGCCTGCTCGAGGCAATCAACGAATCGACGAATAACCCCAACACTCAGATCTACTGAAAAGGCAACAGTAGACAATTTGTTTTCTATTGCTGGTTATGAATAACATATGATGTTGCATGGCTGCAGTAGTGGCCATATTAAAATTCAGAAATTTTAACAATTAAATCTGGAGGGATTTCTGCCCAAACCTGCTGGGTTCCGAGATTTGTTCCTGAGTCTCTGGGATCATGGTTGTTAAGCAGCTTGATCAGGAGCCAGAAAGGCCGTTTGTTGGCAGCAACTTGGGGTCTCGTTGGGATGGGGGGTAAGGGCCAGCTCTGCACCCATCCTGTGAGGCCCTGCATGTCTCGTCACATTGGAAACCTGACAGTCCAATGGCCTCTGGGGGGTGGCAGCCACCGAGCCACCAAGGGGGAGCAGGTGGAGGACAGCACCCTTTCCCCACTGGGGTGGCCCGGTGACAGTAACCTACTGTGCAGTTCGAATGCATATCTTCCAAAAGCTGCTGGGTTTCAAGATTTGTTTCTGAGTTTCTGGGATCATGGCCGTTAAGCAGCTTGATCAGGAGTCAGAGAGGCTGTTCATGGGGGATGACTCGGGGTCTTGTTGGGACGGGAAGAAAAGGGCCAGCTCCACCCCAATCCCAGGAGGCCACACGTGTCTCGTCATTGTGGGCCCAAACCTGACTGTCCAGTGGCCTCTGGAGGATGGCGGCCACTGGGCTGCCAGGGGGAACAGGCCAAGGCACGAAACCTATTCCCACCTGGGGTGGCCCAGGGCCTGTAACTTACTGCAGGGACTGGACGCATTTCTGCCAAAAGCCGTTGGGTTTCGAGATTTGCTTCTGAGACTCTGGGAACATGGCCATTAAGCAGTTCGATCAGGAACCAGAGAGGCCATGCCTCCAATTATATAGCTGAGCCGGAGGTGGTTTTTGGGTGTGTCTCCCACATACCTAACTTTTGGGCGTTTACTTTCTTGGTAAACTTTGCCCCAAGTTTTCGGGGTCTGGCCAAAGGCACAGCAGCAATTTTGGGGTATCTGGAAGTCTGAAGGCGCCATCAGGCTGCTGATGCACTCGCCTCACAGGTGCAGACCGACCTGCTGGCAGCACCATATCCCCCATAGTTGAGTTTTAGATTTAGAATGTTCCAGCACCAAATTCACCACCAGTGTCAACCTCCCTTCACCAATGTCCACGGGTTCCCTCTATACTCCCACCTACCAAGCCATTTTGACAGGCACATTTTAAAAAATTTTTATTAAAACACTGTGATTTACAAAGTTGTTCATGATACAGTTGTTTCAGGCACTTAGTGTTCCAACAGCAGTCCCACCACCAATGTGACCCTCTCACCACGCGTGTCCCCAGTTTCCTGTCCAACCCCAAACTGCCCCCTTAGGCACATAACAAATTTATACTACTTGCTCTAACAAAATTTAAATAAATTTAAATAGAATGCTCATAAAATGCATCAGTAAACACCAATTTGTGATTGCTATAGGCTTCAAAAGGGGTTAAATTGGGCCAAAAATTAGTCAATTAGGCCAAAAATTGTCCCAGTTTTCTTTTCTTTTTTCTTTCTTTTTTTTTTTTTTATTTTTTGGGTCACACCTGGCAATGCACAGGGATTACTCCTGGCTCTGCACTCAGGAATTACTCCTGGCGGTGCTCAGGGGACCATATGGGATGCTGGGAATCGAACCTGGGTCAGTCACATGCAAGGCAAATGCCCTACCCGCTGTGCTATTGCTCCAGCCCCTGTCCCAGTTTTCTAAGGAAGAGATTACAGCAAAGTCTGATTCCTTTTTGGGAAGTGCTAAGCAACATTCAAGCCCTGAAGCTTATCCCGAGATCTGCAATCAATGATCAAACTGCAGTGGGCATCAGGAGTCGGTATGGGCGCATGTGGAGGAAGTCTCGCCAAACCCACTCAGACCCCCTCTTGTTAGGGTCATGGGCAGATGGATTCGAACGGTCAAGCTAGAACTTCTGAATTTCCGTAGGGGACCAGACAATCTCTCAAGACTTCTCTGTGGACAGCATGTGAGCTAAATCCATAGCTGGTTGAACAACGGTGTCTAAAGAGACTAATTAATGAATCAACGCTAAATTGGAGGGCTCTCTCAGGGCCACCGGGCTTTCTTTGAACTTGACCACATCTTGCTTTGATGCTTTTATCAGAGGCTTGGATAAAGGAACAGAAGGTCGCTTATCAGATTTACAGAGCACAGGCTGTAGACAAAGCTAATAAAATTGCCTCGGAATCCAGATACCAAAAAAAGACATCAACAGCTGTTGGAGAGAAACCACAGTAGGTAGGGCATCTCACCTTCCATGTGGCCAACCCAGATTCAATCCCCAGTAACCCCAGTGCTCCCCTGAGCCCCACCAGGTGTGATCCCGAGCACACAGCCAGGAGTAAGCATTAAGCACAGCTGGGTCTGACTCCAAAAACAAATGCAAAACGAGAGGCATCAGTAGCCTGAAACAAGGCTAAGAGAGGGAAAAGTAGAATTCTGTACACTTCGGCATTTGCGTATTTGGGGTGGAGGGTGTGAAGCAGTAGACTTGGGGAAAATGAATTTAAAAAAACCCAAACAATCCTTTAGGTGGGAAAAGGAGAAGCAGAATCCGGCTGTGCCTGGCTGTGGATGAAACATCTCAAGCCCCTGCTGGGACCCGTTCCACGGGGCTGTGTGCTGCCTCTTCACGAGGAACAGAAGCAGGACACTCACCTAAGGGGTCCCCAGGGGGCGTGTTCCTGACGCTAACCTTGGCAGGGCAGGAGTAGGGAGCAGATGGATACCTTTTGGTCCAGCTGGCTGAGTGGGAGCCAGCTGGCCAGTTATCATGGACAAACGGAGGAGCATGGAGTTTTCTACACAACCGACTGCCCGGGTGCCAGAGATGGGCCAGGCTGGAAAGCCAGTTTATGGCCCAGGCTCAAGCCTAAAGCAAATTGCTTTGCTGTCGCTGTGGATTTGGGGAAAGTTCAAGGTCCTTCTGATCTCCCAAGGTCTCCAGGACCAGCTGGCACCTACCCAGACAAACACACAGATGCTGCCCGTCCCTGCCCACCTGCCCCAGCCTGGGGGGACCTGCTGGCTCAGCCCCTTCCATGGCCAGACTGGGACTGGCAGAGGTCCCCGAGACTGCCAGGCAAAACTGTTTCAGAGCAAGGCAGGCTAACCCACAACGGCACAAGAAGTGACAAGAGGTCTGATGCCCTGCAGACTGTCCCCTCTTCATGTGCCTGGCTCCCCTCTCTGGACCGCTGGGCCCCCAAAGGCAGGGCAGTGTGGGGAGGATGACAGCCTTAAGCCCCCACCTGCCTCCTCCCCTTCCTCAGCACAGAGAAGCATGAAGACCTTCACCACGCTGCAGAGATGCAGAAACTACCCCACCGCACCCCAGCACTGGGGGCCTTCTCGTCCTGTGAACCTGGTCACCAGTTCTCCAGATGAAGGTACCATCTCGGTGGCACAGCCAGGGCCACAGAGTAAGCTGGCATCCAGGCTGTACCTTCAGAATCAGCGGCCACAGGAAACAAACACCATCACTCCAAGTCACCCGAGGCGTGCTTAGTGCACCATCCTGGTTGGGGGCTGCAGGCACACCCTCAGCCGAGATGTTTAGGCACATGTGGGCCAGAAAGGCTCTTGTTTGTCCCGTTGCTCTGCCCTGCACTTGACTACTGGGACAGATGCCACCTCCAGCTACTTCCTGCCCCAGGAGCAGCCTTCAGCCGAGGGCGGCCAACAGCCTCATCTCCCGCCCCTCACACACATCTGCTTCCTGTTTCCTTTCCTCCTTTGTCCTCCCTCTCTGCACTGTCCCCTCTGCCAGGGCCACTCACAGCACCAGAGTCACTTCCCTTTGTCCCCTGCCTCCCGGGCTGCTGGCAGGAGGGGCTGCATAGTCACTTTCCGGGTCACCACTGACTCCTGCGCTCCCGGCTTCTAGAGCCATACCCGCTTCAAGTCAAGAACAACTTTCGGATTCACTCTGCTTGCACCGTTTGATGGCCTTGCTGTCTACGAACCCCTGGGATTCCAAAATGCCAATCACAAACGAATCACCTGTTTAGGGAGTTTGTGACCTGCCAGCACCTGGCTTACAGTCACCCCTCGGCTCTACCTCAAGGCCCCCAAGAGGTGGTCTCATCAGCTCCCCAAGCCAGACCAAGGTGGGCCCAGGAGGTGACTGACTCACCCTGAACCGGGTGGTGGGATGACTCAGGAACCATCCCCACACCCCACCTCCCTGCAGGGGCCCTGGTAGTCCCCACATACTGTGCTGCTGTTGGCGGCTCAGGATTTGGGGTCTGGAGGGCTAAAGGAAACTCTCCTGACCTAAACAACCCCAAGTTCAGGAGAGCAGTGACTCCCCAGGGAAATCTCTGCAGAATTCCCCGTCCCTCCCAACACACAGCAAGTCCTAGTCAGCCATCCCAACTCATTCCAAGGGCAGATTGATAGCAAATACCCTTTCAGGCCATTGGAGAGGTTTGGGTTAAGGCAGATTCATTGAAAATGGTTTTTCGTGTTTGTGGAAGTCAGAAAATCAGAACACGCTGATAGGTCTTAATGAGCAGGCTCGTTCCCTGGGCCCGCCCCCCGGCCAAGCTGCCGCCGCTCTTAATGCTTTTGGCGGCTCCTTTGGGCCGTTACTTTCATTTTTCTTAATGATACGCTTCTGCTCCTGTTTCTCTGCTCCCTAATTTTAGCCATTTTCCCTTGACTTGGACCGAGGACTTGTCCAAGCGCCCCAGAAAGTGGAAGGTGGGGCGTGGAAGGAAAACACAAAAGCCTTTTTTGTGGGAGAGAGAGACAGAGGAACCAGAGGCTGGAAGCCTGGAGCCAGGGGCAGCCTGTGTGCATGACGAGAGGGGGCAGGGGACAGACAGCACGAAGCCTGCAGCCCGACCAAGGCCCCGGGGTTCCAGGACCTAAGTGAGTGTCCCCACATCCAGCCTCGCGGGCTCTCTCCTACTCCCCCAGACACCCTTCTCTGCTCCTCAGCCTGGGTGTGAGTGCTACTATCCCTCCAGCCAGAGCTCTGTCTTCCTGGCTGTCTTCTCCTTTCTGAAGAGCCAGCAGAACAGCAAACACCATACAAACACTGTACAAACGCCATACAAATGCCATACAAATGCCGTACAAACACCATACAAACGCCATACAAACACTGTATAAACGCCATACAAATGCCATACAAACGCCTTCTAAACGCGTCACTCCTCACGTCTCTGCTAAGCTCAGAGCCTGTCAATGAGTTGGAGCAAGGAAGCAGGAATGGGCTGGTGGTAGTTGGCATACCCGGTCCCGAGCAGAACCCCAGCATGTGTGGGCGCCCTAGGACGAGGGCTGGCACAGGAGGATGCCCTTGGATCTACCAGGGGGACATAAAGAAACCGAGTAAGGAGATAACAGGCGGGCAAAGACAGCAGATCCCGAGCCCTGGTCGGCAGAACTGAGAGGCCCATGGTGGGAGCAGGGAGGACACAGGAGAGGCCCCTGCACAGTGTGAGGGGGATGAGACACTCGAGGGTGGGGGTGGATGTTGCACGTGTAAGACCCTGTCACCAGCAGCAGTTTAAACCACAGTGCTTCAAATTGGAAATGAAGAATTACGAGAGGGTTGCAGGAGCTATTCAAAAATCCCACAGAATGGTCAAGGCTCGTCTTCAGACTTCTTTTGTCTAGGGGCCTCGTGCAACACCAGCGCCTTCCACCCCACCCAACGTCTATGTGCACACATACATACACTCACGCACACACACACATGCACACGTACGCATGCACACACATATGCATTTGGGGCCACATATACACACAATACACCTGGATACACATGTGTGTACACATACACGCACATACACACATGCAGTTGAGCACCACACACAAACACACATGCACACACACATACACTCATGGGTACACAGGACTTGCACACACACATTCATACCCTCACGGATGCATACATACATGCACATACACATATGCATTCAAGCACCACACACATAGACACATGCACACACTCATGGGGACACAAGCACTTGCACACGTACACACACTCATGGGCGCATAGATACACGCACATACCATAAGCATTTGAGCACCGCACACACACACATACGTACACATAAATATGCACACTCATGCACAAACACACAGGGAGTGTCAACAGGCTGTTCAGGGGGCCAAGGTCGCTGTCCTCAGACAGACATGAGAGGAACCGGCTGCCTTCCCCACACATGGAGTCATCACCAGCACCCTATTGTCTGCCTACCTGTCATCACCAGATCCGGACCGGCCCAGCACATCTGTGGGGCGCATCCTTCGAAGTATCCGCCTCTCAGGGACACGCCATAAATAACAAAGCACTCTGCCAATAACAAATGGGGAAACTGAGGCTGAGGGTGGGCCTCAACTTGCCCAGTGTCAAATTGCCAAGGCCCGGCAGAGTTAGGACTCTAATTCAGAGTTAAGGTTCTGGCTGCCGAGACAGGGTCATTCCCCACACACAGATCCTGAAGGATGGTGAGTACCTCAGCATGGGTGCAAATGAAGGAGAGCCGAGGGTGCGCCTGGGGCTGGGTGCGGCTGTAGCCTTCACAGAACCCTGCACTTCCTCCCACCAGGAGGAGAGCATTAGAATCTCTGAGTGCTTACAAGTTTCTTTACGTGCAGGGGGTGGTGGGGGAAGATCTCCCAAGAGGTGCTCAGGAGGCCGGGGGACCCCTCTTAGCCTGGGGAAGACCCAAGGATGTGACGGGAACAGGATGACCTGGGGTGGGAGCAATCTGAGAGCCTGGAGAGCCACACCTGGAGGCACAGGGACCATGGATAAGACTAGATTTCGGTCTAATCAGAGTGAGCGGCGTGCAAGGCATATGCCTTAACCCCTTCATAATATTTCTTTGGCCCCTTACCGGTTTATTATTAGCTTCCACAGCAAGTAAGACAGGACATTAATGTGAGTTATTGTCTGATGCCTTTCTCACACACACACACACACACACACACACACACACTCATCATCTTAGTTCGGCTGTCCTAACAAAACAGCACAGAAGTGGAATTAAACAATAGAATTACTTCCACAACAGAAATCTGTTCTCACAGTTCTGGGGGCTGGGAAGCCGGGGCTTTTAAGAGTGTGGCCGGTTCTGCTTACGATGAGAGATGGCTTCCTGGCTTGCCAGTGGCCGCCTGCTCAATATAGCCTCCCCTCGGCCTTGCCTGCTGCGTGCGAGCCGGGGGGGTGGGCGAAGTGGGCGCTTCCTGGAAGGACACTAAATCTAGCTGACCAGCGCCCCGCCCCTATGACATCACTACCTAGTTCATTCCTCCCTCAGTGTCCCATCACCAAAGGCAGGGTGCAGCAGGTGCTTAGCAAATGCACACTTCTTGTGTGTCCTGAGGAGGAGGTCCCCCATCCGTGGGTTCCCTGTGGCACCGCGTTATCTCACTGGGGAAAATATATTTGTCACGAACCTTTGAACTGAGAGATAGCACAGGGATCAAGGCGCTTGCCTTGCCGGTGGCTGAGCTGGGGTCAACCCCAGCACTGGGTCAACCCCAGCACTGCAGAGTTTCCTCTGAGCACCCCTAGGAAGCGACCCCCGTGCACAGAGCCAGGAGCAAGCCCTGAGCACTGCTGGGCGTGGCCCATCAACCAAATAATAACAAGCAAAAACCTTGTCAACTTTTCATTCTATTTCTTTTATTTGGAGTAGGGTTGAGGAGATGTGTTCCTCCCCGTGGGGTTGACATTTATGGTCTCGGAGTATTCCCACCACAGTGCCCTCACCCAACGTGCTTGTGAACTTTGACACTTTTAAGATCCAGCCCTTCAGGTGTGTGGGGATGGGGGGAGGTGGGAGAACAGCCTTACAACAAACACTGCACTAAAGTGATTCTCCAGCCAGGCTTCTGGATGCTTCCAAACAGCAAACAGCCGGTAGGAGTGGAGCAGGCCCAGTGTCCGGTGGCCTGAAAGAGCCCCTCTCGCACTGTGGGGTCCAGCACCCTCACCCCGGCCTCCTCCATTTTCCTGAGGGTCTAGAGGGGCGTGGGTCTGGAGAGAAGGGGTCACACACATCCTCCTGCCTGGCGGAGGTTGCGCTGGTCACCCCAGGGTCCTCCCCCTGCTCCCTCCACCCCCAGGCCCAGCAGGAAAACTAAATGTGATTTCTTGGCCTTCTCCAGAGGTGCTGGCGGCAGCAGGAAGAAATTTGGAGAAGGCACATCCAGAGGCACGAGGGGAAATGGGCCCTGTGTATTCCCAAACTCATCTCTCTGTGCCCACACTGCAGACTCTGACAGAGTGACAGGGGACCCCGAGGGGGGCAGAATCCCACCACAGAGTAGCCGCCCCCCACCGTCTGCCTCTGGAGAGGGTGCTCCCCCCACACTGAGCCTGCACTGGGGGTTCATTTCTACTGCCCCTCCCCCACCCCAGCGGCTCTGGAGGACCTGGCAGCTGGAGTCCCAGAGAGAAGCTGAATCCATCACCGAGGTCAAAGACAGGGCCTGGGGTATGTGTTAAAACAAGAAAACCAATCAGAGCTGAAAATGAAAGGCGCGGAGGTGTGAAGCCAGGATGGAGCCTGCCAGACGGGGCTCTGGGTGGCCGCCGCCGCACACCTGCCCCCACCCCGGCAGTGTGGCCCACCAGAAAGTGGGTGACCAGTGGGAACGGGGCTCTTGCTGCAGCCAGAGGAGTGGGACCAGCTCAGCCGGAAACACCCAAGAGAGGCAGAGGTGACACCACCACGCATGCTCCGGCCCGGCAGTGTCCTTGCATCTAAGTTGGTGCCCAGATGTCCCCTGGGGTGATGCCCAGGACTGGCCAGTCTTTGCTCAGGAGTGCTCTGGGCATCTCTGCAGGCTCCCAAGCCCCCGCCCTGGCAGAGCTGAGGGTCGGTGTTGTGTACAGGGAACAGGAGGCTAATACCACCCAAGTAGCCCGCTGACCTGGCCCCTCGACCCCTGTCATGCAGCGGAGATGCCACATTCATGCCCACAGTCCAGAACTCGGTGACTGTCCCCAACCACAGAGCTCTGGGGGTGCTGTGTGGGGAGCTGGGCATGGTGGGGGCAGGCGACTCCTGACAGGCAGTGAGGTGCAATGACCGTAACTAGCCTGGTCTCCTCACAGGGGGCCGCGGCCCTGCACCCTCTTGGTGCACGGGCCATGTAGCCATCAGAGACCAACCAGAGGACAAACATCCCTCCCCCTAGCGCCCTCACTGGGAGGCAGGACCAGCAGAGACCCGATGGCTGGGCCCTACTGCTGGCTGCCCACCAGGACCCCCACCTTCCACACTCCTGTTGGGGGACCAACAAAAGTACAACAGGTAGGGCACACTTCCCTGGCACTCAGATGACCCAGTTCCATTCCCTGAGCCCACCAGGAGTGATCGCTAAGCACAGAGCCAGGAGTAAGTCCTGAACACAGCTAGGTGTGACCTAAAAATAAGCCCAACTCTTGCTGGGCAGAATGAGGAACGAGAAAGGCTGTGAGCCCCAAGGCTCAGGGAACCCAGAAAATAAGGGGAGAAGGGGAGGGAGACGCAGGGAAACGCCAGGCCTTGTAAGCTGCTGGGGCGCAGGAAGTGCCCAGAGCGGGCTGAGCTGGCAGGGCCCTTCAACCCCAGCAGTCACCAAGATGTCCGACTCTGGGCCAGGTCACTGCATTGGGTGCAGAGCCCGGGATGGCGTCAGGCTGACAGGGTAACTGCCTGCACGCAGATGCGGAGCCGCTGGCCCGAGCCAAGCTCTCGCGTCCCCCCTGCCTGGCCACCTCCGCTGACAAGCCCAATTGCTCTGCTGGCCTCGGGCGTGCCGCAAAGCCCCTGAGAGGGCCAGCAGCCGCTCTATTAACACACAAACCGGTGGCCCTGCAGCTGCTGACACGGGGGTTAATTAAATCTATCTCCCCATCAATTCTCATTCAACTGCTATCGATGGCTATTAGACGGGTGACAGAGTGACAAGGAAACAGTAATAGACTTGTCTTAACCCTCCCGCTGCACGAGAGGGGCTCCACATCTCCCAGGAGAGCCCCTTGCCCCCCGGGAAGCTGCGCCCCACCATCCAGCCGGCAGCAGGCTCGCTTGCCTCCCCCCTGCGTTCATTCTGCAGGTTCTTCCCCACTCTCTTCTCCGAGCTGGGCCTACAGGTAGAGACCAGAACCGCTCAGAACTGCTGCCCCTCCATGCCCGACCCAGCCCTTTCCCCTGCCACCCCCGGGCCCAGGCCAGCAAGCCAGGTGTCCTCACGGCTGGAGGAAGAAAGGTTCTTCAAAGAAGGCCACACCCTAATCACCCACCCCTAGGGCCTGGCACTGTGCTGCCATTCAGGGCAATACCCCAGAGGGGAGAGTCCAGGCCACCCCCTGCCATCACAGGCCTCTGGTCAGCAGGGCAGGGAGGGAGCCAGCCTCGAGGGTCACCACAGGCAGGATGGGAGATAGGAGAAAGAATCCACCAGTAGTGACGAAGTGAGAGAACACAGTGAAGGGGGACTGGGACAGCCAGGGGACAGCCTTCTCTGGGGGCTGCCCAGGACACAGCCCTACCAACACCTGCATTTCAGCCCGGTCAGCCCCGTCACAGCTGCCTGTGACCCCTGAGGCGGTGGGAAATCAAGTCTGTGGTTTCAGCCACCGCTGGGGTTAATGCCTTCAGCATCACTGGGTAGAAGGACTCCCCCAGTGCCCTTCCCTGGCCAGAGCCAAGCCCTCGCGTACCCCCACCCCATCTGGTCACCTCCGCTCTCTGCAGAGAGCCTCCCACCTTGGCACACATCCTGCCCTCCACTTCCTGGCCACTGCCAGGCTCAGACCACAAAAGGCTCCCAGGCGCCTCCTCCATGAACCCGTCCTGGATTTACCATGGAAGTTGGGGCTCGGCTCATCCCTGGGTTCCCCCTTGGAGAGGCTGATGTTCTCACTGAATGTCACTCCGTTTGGCCTGTGGTGTTAGCTCCTTCAGCAGGGAGACTCATGCGCCCCCAACTTCTCTCCCAGCGGCGTTAGGGAAACGTCAGCCACGCCACCACAGGATGGTCCGTCCATCGTCTTGTGCCGTCTCAGTGCCCGTCCTCCCTTGCGCGGCCAAGCAGTCAAGGCTGGTGGTGGCTCCGCGTGCAGGTTCATGGCAATTTTACAAGAAAAACATCAAGCTCATTCATATTCATGTTGGAGTATTTAGGGGAAAGTATACAGATGTCTACTTATTTTGAAATGCATCAGAAATAAGACTGACAGGCAAGGGGCTGCGGGGCTGAGTGCGGAGACAAGCTCAGGGAAGTGCTAATAGTCTGTGGGTGTTCGCTGTTAAGTTCTGTCAACTGGGCTGAGCTTCTGCATCATAAGGGAAAGTCTGGGGGTGGGAGTTATCTGTGTGGGTGTGTGGGGAAGGATGAGCATTTGGGTTGGAAGATGGAGTCAAGGTTCCGTGTCTGTCTCCCTGTGGGGCAAGGCAGTGCCAGTCAATCCCTGGAGGGCCTAAAGAGAGCAGGGGTGGGTTTGCTCTTCGGATCCCCCAGAAACTCCCTGCCTTGGTGCTCAGTCCTTCAGAGTACAGCCAGTGCTCACACCCACCCCGACCCAGTGCTCAGGAATTCAGATGGAAGCCACAACAGCCTTCCTGGCCTCCACCGGCTGGATTGTGGGACATTTCAGGCATCACCAGCCTGGGAGCCAATCGATCACTTGGCCCACCTGGGTCCCGTGCCTGCAGAGAACCTTGACGAGAGCCAGGCATCTGAAACAAGGATTGGCGAGAGTATCTGGGTGGCAGGGCACCTGCCTTGCACATGGTAGAGCCAGGTTTGATCCCTTTACCCTACATGGTTCCCCAAGCCTGTCAGGAGTGAATCTTGGGCACAGAACCAGGAGTAAGCCCTGCACACAGCAGGCCTGATCTAAGAGCATCAATAGGTTAAATAGGATGAGAGCTTGAAATCAAATCTTGGCTCTGCCACTACTCAACTAAGCAAATAACTCCGTTCTCTGGGCCATTTCCTTGTCTCAAGAGTGAGAATCTGCCACTTGCTTATTGTGAGGACTAAGGTAGTTAACATGTACTCAGGAGCTCCACAAGTGCCAGGTATTTGCAGATTCCGGGCACCCCTTGATGAGCCCCCACGCCAGGCAGGACAGACTCATGCGGGGAGCGTCTTGGTGGCCTGGAGAGTATCTAGGGACCAGGCACAGGAGATGATGTGTGCCCATTCTCAGGGAAGGGTCTGAGGGTCCCCCTGAATCTCATGCCTGCCAGTCACTGCTACCCCTGCCGCTTGAGTCCAAAGTGGAGGGAAGATTCTGGAAGGTGCAGCCTCCAGTGGGGATAACAAGGAAGTGTAACATAGTACCTGAACTTGCAGTCAGGGGCCAACAGGGTCAAGGGACATCAGGGTCAGGGGCCATCAGAGCACTTAGAATCATAATGTTTGATGGGGCTGGAGAGATAGCACAGCGGGTGGGGCGTTTGCTTTACACGCGGCCGACCCAAGTTCGATTCCCAGCATCCCATACGGTCCCCTGAGCACTGCCAGGAGTAATTCCTGAGTGCAGAGTCAGGAGCAACACCTATGCATCGCTGGGCGTGACCCAAAAAGAAAAAAAAAATAGAATCATAATGTTTGAAATTCCAAGGACAGATGGGGGATAACTGGCAATGAAAGTTGGGAAATCTAGGGGAAAGTTCTCAGCTCATCCAGCGTGGTGCAGAGGACTTTGGGCCTATGAGGAACATCCCAGGTCCTGTCACGAGTCAAGAAGTTTCATTCCGAACAGAAGGGAGTCCAAGCCTAGCCACATCCCACAGACTGAGCTCGGGCTGCCAGGTGGGAGGGAGTGCTTGGACCCTGGTCACCAGTGACCAGAGGGAGGGAAGAAGGCTCTAGGTTCCTACTGCTCACGCTGCCCCCAGCCCCCAGAAACCTGAGGAGGCGGCGACTTCAGGGCAGGGAAGGTCCCCCTGTTTGACCAGAACTTGAATTACTCAGGAAAGATGCAGGAGAACAAAAGGTCTCAGGGGGTCAGGGGAAGCAAGACCTCGAGTAAGCAGAGCCATGTAGGCCAGCCACCTGTGGGACCCCTGGAGGACTTTCTCCAGTTTGGAAGTGAGAGGCAATTTGTGTGCAGAGACTAGGGAACCTGAAGGGATTCTTGAACAGTCCGGGACATGAAATTGTCAGACAGGGAACTCTACGGGTAACTGGTCTTTCAGTGAGGAAGAAAAATAAAACTGTGGGCCCCAAGTGGCCGGCTCAGAAGCAGGTCTAACCCGATCCTATGACATTGCCCACGTACGGGCATGAAGGTCAGCCTGCCAGCAAAGAGGGGTTGCTTTTAAGGTGAGAACCAGAGGGGATCCAGGCTCCAGGCCAGCACAGGCCTCCAGCCCTCCTATAGCAGGCTGCTTCCCTCCCGGGGGTCACTTAACTAAATGTGGAGGCACAATTTTTGGCAAGCTCCTGAAAGTGCAATGAGAAAAAAATCGAAACCCAAGGTGTGTCCAGTAACACTCACCCATTTCTCAGGTAAAGAGTGGTCATGAGTGGAAGGGTTCGAGCAGTCCTGGCCCAGAGCAGTATTTCAGCCACCTTCTGACTGTGGCTCCTTTCTAGGTGGTTTTCGTCCAGTGGCCCCCTGGGTCTCACGCCATGGCTCACCCATTTACATGCTCACCAGCACCCCTTCAAGAGGAGCTACTTGCAGGAGGCAACCTCTTGGAAGGTCCTGGGACCCAAGGGAGCCACATGGCCCCAGCTAAGAAATGTTGGTCCAGCAGAGGAGACAATGGCTTAATCAAACAAATACAGATCTCTGGATCATTGTTAATGTTTTATTGCAACAATGGCAATATGGTTTGTTGTGACCCATCTTCCAAAATCAACCATGGATCTAAAAAGTGGACTCGGGGCTGAAGCGATAGCACAGTGGGTAGGGAGTTTGCCTTGCATGCAGCCGAACCAGGTTCAATTCCCAGCATCCCATATGGTCCCCCAAGCACCGTCAGGAGTCATTCCTGAATGCAGAGCCAGGAGTAACCCCTGAGCATCGTCGGTTATGACCCAAAAAGCAAAAAATAAGATAAAAAGTGGACTGACTCATCCCACCATCTAAATGACCCAAACTTTCCTGGCCTCATTACACCCCTGGTGACACCGAGAGTGAGGTAAAGGTAAAGGTAAAGGTCCTCCCGTTGATCATCGATTTGCTCGAGCGGGCCCAGTAACGTCTCCATTGGAGACTTTGTTGTTACTGTGTTTGGCATATCGAATACATCACGGAGAGCTTGCCAGGCTCTGCCATGCGGGCAAGATACTCTCGGTAGCTTGCCAGGCTCTCCGAGAGGGGTGGAGGAATCGAACTCGGGTCGGCCATGTTGGCTGCGTGCAAGGCAAACGCCCTACCGCTGTGCTATTGCTCCAGCCCACCGAGAGTGACACTGAGTATAAGACTGCTAAGGTCTACAAAGTTGGTGGTCCTAAGAACGAGTTATTGAAGCAGAAAAGGGATTTATTCGAGGAAATGGGGCCAGAGAAATGTGGCTCTGTCAGAAACAGCCCATATTGCCAAAAATTATCCCCAGAACTGCTTCCAAAATCCCACTGCCTCTAAGCATAGACTGAAAGGTTAGTTGGCCAAGTTTAAAATGTTTTTATATTCATAATGGGAAATATTTGCCCAACCAGAGGGCAAGTGTCTAAACAGGATTTAAATCCACAGCAAAAGACCAGCTTACCCAAGCAGTACACCTTATCCATTAAGACTGCTTATCAGCAATAGCCATTCTTCTACTCGAAGTGAGAGAGATGAGATTGTTTTTCAGGTTCTCCTTCACCCCCGGGCCCTCCCACAAAGGATAATCTCTGCAGTCCTATATCAACTAACAGCGATTTAAATACTACCCCAATTCCATCCCAATGTCAAGATCTACGGGCTCCGAGACATAAACCACCTCTAACTACATGAAGTCAAAACACAGATCTCTGGATCATTATTAATGTTTTATTGTAACAATGACAAGAATATGGTTTGTTGTGGCCCATCTTCCAAAATCAACCATGGATCTCAAAAATGGGCTGACTCATCCCACCATCTAAATGGCCCAAACTTTCCTGACATCATTACACCCTTGGTGACACTGAGTATAAAACTGCTAGGTCTACAAAACTGGCCCAAGTCTTTGCCCAGGGACTCCCTGGACCGTATCCACGCTTGCCCCATTGTTACATAAGGTCATCTTGTTTGTTCTGATAATCCCGTTTGCCTCAACTAACATGATCACCCTTCACTTTTCACTTTGCTAGTTGAGAGTAGCTGAAAGGAAACCAGAGGCTTTCTCTCTTTCTCACTCAGTGATATAGGTCCGGATGGAGTCATCCCTTTGTTACTGGGGCTCTAGAGCAGAAATGGGAACCGAGTTTTAAGAGTAGGGCCTTCATCACTATTCAAGTGTCCTGCTTGTTTCTGTCCTCCAATGTCTAGGTGAGCCCCCCGTGCAGGATACACCCACCATCAGGCAATGGTAGACAGCCCATAGCTCCCCTTGAACACGATTCTGACCCCGAAAAGGCAGTGAGTCTCAAGTTACACCACAGTGGAAGTTTCCATGACTTTTCCACCACGTCAAGGTCCGTGGCACTGGGAAATGGGGCGCATATTAGCACTAGAGGTTCCACGTCTTCTGAAATGCTTTGCTAACTCCAAGAAGCAAGTAACCTTAGATGGATTCAGTGGAGGATGACGAAGCTGGGTGCTGGGGTTTTTTTTTTCGAGTCACACACGGCGATGCACAGGGGTTACTCCTGGCTCTGCACTCAGGAGTTACCCCTGGCGGTGCTCACAGGACCATATGGGATGCTGGGAATCGAAGCCGGGTCAGCTGCATGCAAAGCAAACGCCCTACCCACTGTGCTATTGCTCCAGCTCCTGGGTGCTGTTCCAGTTATGAGCATTTAACAACTATTGGGCAGGGAATAGCTTACATCCAAACAAGGACTGGCCCATCCTGGGAATGGCAGAGCTGAGTCCAGCAGAGGCATTTTGCAGGAAGATGGCCAGCTGCTCTCCCAGATTTAAGGTACATCACCAGGTCATTGTTCTCAGCAGCTTTCAGTTTTAGCCTTTGTAATGGCATTCAAGTTGCTGATCCTACGCAGTCTTGATCTTTCTCTCACTGCCTTGCTTGAGTTCATAGGTAAGTTGGGGGTGGGCCAATCACCTTGCTCACCTAAGCAAGAACTTCCTTCATCGACGGGCCTTGGAGACTGTGCAAGGTGTTGCTACACTTTGGGTTCACAAGAATTCTACTTGGAAATGTCCACACAGCATCTGTCTATGACCAGCCAGTCACATCCCTGACCTCTAGACCACAGAACCATGTAGACCCTCATGTTGGATTACAGACCCTTCTAGGCAAACTTGGTCTGCCCAGGGTTCTGCCTGTGGAGAAGATGCCATTTCTTGTGGTTCCTCAAGGTCATGTTCAGTGGGGCTACCATGGCGTAGCCCTCTGCACCCAGCTAATGCCAGTATGTTGAACAGAGCTGGTTATATAGGACGACTTCTCAGTGTCTAAGGCTTCTCTCTATTAGTCATAAGCAGAGATTGTGGGATGAATGGGAATATGACAGGTTGACTTGCTAAGCCTGATTAGACAACGCACCTGTGTTCTTGGGCGCCACTTGAGTGTTACTGCTTACATAAGACTTTCATTTGACAGACCAGTGGGCATACCCAGAGAGGGCTGTCTCTGCCTCCGCTTGGTTATATTGTTATATCTGCTGGGAGCAAAGAAGCAAGTTGAGCACCCCTTCAAGAGCAATTATTTGCAGATGACAGCCCGGCTTTCTTCTAGAACCCTTTGAGACACTCCCAACAGGGCTTGCCATGATTTCCCTGCTGGATCCCAAGACCCTGTGGACTTGGGATGTGTCCTGAAAGCCCGGGGGTAGGGAGGAAGGGGGGAATTCAGCTCCATCCTGTTTGGGGGGAAGTCTCTTGCTGTAAGCACCAGCCTTTCCAGGCAGAACCCGTAAGGTTCAGGCCATCTCCAAAGAACCCAAAGCAGCCCACTGAGGGTGCTTCTTACAAAGTCGTGGGTGCAAGCAAGGCCCAGCAACAACTTGTCCACAGAAGTTCTGGGTCCAAGTCTCCCACCCATAATTCTCCAAGAGTCCTGGAGTGCGGAACAGCTTCCTGGAGCAGTTGAGGTTGCTGAGGTGTTTATTGACAGCTCTCAGGACGCTGTCTCTTAGAGTCCCTTTCGTTTCCGCAGGTCACCAGATGCATTTGAGAGCTGTGGACCAGCTGGATTGTTGCTACCTTTGGCTCCAGCTGGGTCAGCACTGCCAGTCCAAATCCCTGAAGCTCATCCCTAGTAGCCAGCCCAGTTTCTAATTCCCTCAGTTGGGGATCACTTGTATCACTTGTCATCCTGTTGCTCATCTATTTGCTCGAGCAGGTGCCAGTAACATCTCCGTTCATCCCTATTGTGTGCTAGTGTAGCCCAATGGCGTCTGCTCGCTCCAGGAACACGAAGAGCATCAAACCTGTTCATTCACGGTCTTGAAGTCCTACCATCTCGTAGGTGGGTGTCCAGCTGTTATTTTAATGTCCCGTGGGATCCAGTTGGTAATGGCTCTAGTCCAGTGGTCGTCTCCAAATCACATTATATGTCCAGCCCATCTGATTTTCGATGCCTTGGCAAATGAGACAGCATCCCTGATTCTCAATCGTTGATGAAGGTCGGAACTCCGGATTCTTTCTCTCACTTGAGTGAAGCGTGATACTCTTAAGCATAGCTCTTTCGATCCCTCTTTGGGAGACCCAAATAGCATTCTTATCCTGTTTAGCCAAACAAGGCATTCAAACTCAATACATCAGGATCCTCCGTGGGCTGTATTATGGATTTCCTGCCAGGATCTCACCATTCTGTGAGAAAGTGAACATTGACATAAAGAGAGAGGTTTGGCAGGGTGATAGCATTTCACCGAAACTCTTCAGTGCCACCCTCAAGAATGTCATATGACGACTGGAATGGGAAGGAATGGGAGTGAAGATAGATGGTGGGCAACTACACCACCTCTGCCTCGCTGATGACATCGTTCTAATAACACCAAACATTAGCCAAGCAGCACAAATGTTGGCGACTTTGACGTGAGTGTGGAAAGGTCGGACTGCAGCTGAATCTTACGAAGACAATGTTTATGAGAAGCGGACTTGTTCCTGACACTCCATTTGCTCAACAAAACGAACATCTCCGAATGCAACAGTTATGTGTACCTAGATTGAGAAGTCAACATGATGAATGACCTGGCACCTGAGTTGTGCAGGAGGAAAAGAGCGACTTGGAAAGCCTTCAAAAGCATTGAAGAAATAGATAAGAAGACAAAGAACCTCTGGCTCTGGGCACATCTCTTCGACTCCACCATTCTTCCTGCATTAACATATGCCTCAGAGACCTGGGCCCTACGAAGTTGGGGATATTGATGAGAATTACTGAAAACAGATTCTGACCAATAAGCACAAGAGGAAACAGCCATGGTAAAGACTGTAGCAGGCAGAGAGCAGGGATGCCCACAGAATCCCCAGGAGAGTTGGTATAGGGAAATATGGTTCCAGAACAGTTCAGTGTTCCAAGATGCTTAAACAGGTACCACTGAATGGATGGATGTGGCTACTCAGGTGATGTGCAGAGCGGAGTCTCTCTGCACTTGTCCGCAGTCCTGGAAGACTTGCCTCGTTGGCTTTGATTCCACATCTGGGGGCCACAGTAAATCCACAGACCCACAGGCCCACACTCTACCTGCAAGAAAAGTTGGGACGGGGTTAGATCCACTTTGTTCCTATAGCAGCAAACGCTTCCTCTTTCCACTAGGACTTGAGTGCTTAAGGTCTAAAATGGGCCATAGAACTGGGTCACCAGGTGGTCAGAAGGACCAGCATGCCTGGACTTATTTCACCCCACTCCTGTTGGTTTTTACATGTTTACACAGGACAAGGCCCTGTGGCCTCTCCTGCCAGCTTCAAGGAGGCTCCAGTCCAGACTTTAGGCAAAGCCACCTGACTCTACTGACTCACCACCATAGGCACATCCTGGATGCCAAGCTCTGACTTTTGTGGGAAGACCAGTTTCCCTCCAAGGGCCTGAAGATCTAGGCCACCACCAGGATGCCAGGGCTGCTGGCCTCGGAGAACGAAGGGAGGGAGGAAGCCCAGGGGAAGCAAATCCTCACAGCCTAGTTAGAGAGAGATCACAGGGATAAGTACTTGTCTTGTATACAACTGACCTCTGGTTCTAACCTGAGCCCCACCAGGAGTGAGCCCTAGGTATAGAGTCAGGAGTAAGCTCTGAGTTCCATAAGTGTGACCAAAAAATTCAAGGAAGAGGGAAATAGTTGCAAGCTTATGAGGCCACTCAGGGATTCTCAACTCTGCTTGGAGTGCCTGTGGCTCCTTTAGGGGCCTCCATAATCTCCTCCCCCCATAACAAAACCCCGCTACCCAACCTCCTCATAAGCCACCTTCTGCCAAAAGGCACTGCCTTCCAGTCTCCTCTCAGTCATCTCGGCTGCCAGCACACCCCCTACTGCCCCACATCATTTACCTCAGCCTGGGTTCAAGTCTTTGACCATGTTTTCCCACGAGTCCTGAAACCTTGGAGATAAACAGATCAGTAACAGTCTTAGGGATCCAGCCCGTCTCCCTGACCCATGGTGATGAGGCCATAACCCACCTCTGTCCTACATGACACCACAGGGCTCTGTGGGGACAGGCCACCTGAAGGGGCAGCTGGCCATCTTCAGGATGGACAGGGGGGGTTAGACATAGTATCTATGTCAGCCTGTGCCTACTGACTAGGGAAGATGTAGAAACCCAATACCCACTGTGGATTTAGAGGTGGGGTGGGGGGCTTTACCTGAGTAGGTGTCCTTGTGCCATAACAAGGACATGAAGTTTGGGTCCAGAGGCGGAGATCACGTGACAATGACTTCAAGGTCCAGGTCTTGTTTGGGTGTTAGGTTCTCCATATGGGGCATCGAAGGTTCTCAGGAAGCACAGGAGGCCCCACTGGGGAGGGACATGCCCATCTGGTTCAAGACCTGAGGTTGCAGGCAACTTGTCCTCCTCAGCAGGTCTGTTCAGGACCATCTATTGTCCAATCATCCAGAGGGGATATCCCGTCCCCTCAATCACCCACAGCTCCTGGACTTCACTGGAAGAACTGTCACTGGAAGGACCTTGTGGCAGAGGACTGGGGTCTCGGTGCCCTCTGGACAAAATCGGGGACACTCCTGGGTCTGGTCCGCTGCTTACATGCCCAAGACCTTCTGCTGCTCCATGTCAACAGCTGGGGGAGGGGTCGACTGCCCTGGCTGCCAGCAGGGTTCAGGGTGGCCACGACTGGTCAAGTGACACTGTTTTGGGTGCATCAGGACAACCAGGGCCTCCATTCAAGCCAATCAGTCTTCATCTTTCAGCGTCTGGCTCAACCTCCCAGGACAAGTTCCAGTTCAAACAAGCGTAGACTGTGGTC
Organism: Sorex fumeus; assembly: GCF_029834395.1. Classification (NCBI taxonomy): domain Eukaryota; kingdom Metazoa; phylum Chordata; class Mammalia; order Eulipotyphla; family Soricidae; genus Sorex; species Sorex fumeus. The sequence goes on from NW_026606077.1 coordinate 6,541,182, forward strand.
TTGAAAATTCTTGCATGAGGCCTTTGGAGGACTCTTCTGGGGACTTTTTCCTCACTCTGAGTGCCTTGGGCTGGAGAGCCCCACCAGTGACGTGTGCGTGGTGGAGGTGTGGCACCAGCAGAGAGTAGGCAAGCTCAAGATGGCAGCACTTCCTTCACCCCTCCCCCATCCTGCAACTGGAGGGGCCAGCTCTCCCCACTCCCATCTCCCTCCCCTGCCTCTTCTGCCAGCACCCCCAGAAGCTGCAGCTCAGGGCGCCACGGGAAAAGGACCCCGTGTTGGAAGTACGTTGTTCACGGGGCTCAATGCGACACTGGAAGGGGCTGAGGCAGGAAGTGAATGTTTGGCAGGCCTCAGAGGCACATGCCCAGCTCTTAGGCCTCTGAGAGAAGGCCAAGAGGTGCCACACTTCCCAGTTGCTCTGCCAGCTCCCGTGGGGAAGCACTGGCACCCCGAAGAGAGGCCCCAAGATGTCCCCTAAAAATCAGGCTCTGGTACAGAAAGACCACTTCTGCCCCTCAGTCATTCCAGTGTTTGAGGGTATAACTGGGAAAGTGAATCCTAAAAGTCTTAGGAGCGGGGTATTGGGAGAGGCCCCCCAATCTTACCCTCATGTACCCTCTGCTCAAGTCCCCAGGATGGTTTCTGTTGTGATTCTGCTCGTTGTGTTCTGTTCCAAGCCAGGCCAGACCCCTATTCTGCTACTAACCATGGGGCACCCTATTTCCCCCTACCTTGGTTTCTGGGCTTCTTTTGTGAACAAAATTATATCTGTTTTATATTTTTTGGTTTTGCTTTGGTTTTTTTTTTTTTTGGAGGGGGTCACACCCGGCAATGCAGAGGGGTTACTCCTGGATCTGCACTCAGGAGTTACTCTGGCAGTGCTCAGGGGACCATATGGGATGCTGGGAATCGAACCCAGGTTGGCGGCGTGCAAAGCAAACACCCTACCTGCTGTGCTATCGCTTCGGCCTCACAAAATTATATTTGTAAGAATCCAACAGAACCCAGGCTCCTGGAAAGAATTCACCTCTGTACCCCTATTACCTTTGCCACAAGATGCTTAACATGCACAGCTGAGAACGACATGGCTTTACCTGCCCTAATCTGATAGCTCAACCTTAATATTCTTCAAGTGCCCAGGGGCCTAGAAGCAGCTAATCCCCCAAAGGACATGCCTGCTGTCTTCCCTGCTGCTCCTGCTTCAACCCAGGCTGAGAGGTGAGAGGGTCCAGGGCTTGGCCGCAGGCTGCTTCTCCATCTGTAGCCCCTCAGAGCTCCCAGGGAGAGGAGTCACTTCCTTCTGAATGCTGGTCTCCAGGACAGCCCTCTCCTGGATATCCCCATGGAACGTCAGGTGCTTCGAGCCCAGATCGAGTTGCAGGATTTGGTTTTGCTTATCAGGAGCTTGAGCAGAACCACTGTTCAGCCCATGCTGTGCTCTTGGCTTACCACCACCGGACAACTCTGTTTATCCCTTTTAACTAGTCCTGTTCAATTCTACCACCCAGTATCATTCATTGTCTGTTCCTCTCCCCTCCACTTCTTGCCCAAAGACCAGATTTCTTCCCAGTGATCCTACAAGGCTGCATGTGGGCTTCCTGGCAAGGTTGGGTCTAAAGACTAAGACAACTTGAAGGGGTATTATTTGTTTTTGTCTTTGCTCAGAAACTCTTGAATTAACTTATATTAAAAGTACCGTCATTTAAAAAGCTGTTCATTATACAGTTGTTTCAAGCATTTAGTGTTTCCATAACACCATTGTGATCTTCCCTCCACTGATATTCCCAGTTTCCTCTCCAATCCCAACCTTCCTCCTTATAGCCCAGAAGTTTTCTTAAAAAGAAAACGGTTGGAGGGGAGGGGTTGCCATTCAGAGATTTCAGAGGTTTTCACAAAAAGAAGATGGGGAAAAATTCCAACACTTGAAAGTTGAACAAAACACATCTAAACAACCGGATCAAAGAGGAAATCAAGAAATAAAAAGATTTCCTGAACATAATGACAAGATACAAGCTACTAGGATCTCTGGGATACAGCAAAAGCTGTGCTATGCGGGGGGGGGGAGGGGGGGGGAGGATAACAGCAATGCAGGGCTACGTTAGGAAAGGAGAAGAAGCCCAAATCAATAACCTGAACAAACAAAAAAAATCTGGAGAAGGAACAGCAAACGGGCCCAATAAGTAGTAGGAGGAGGAAGAATGTAGAAGGGTTATTATTTGGATCCAAGCCCCCAGATAGTGCTCGATTCCTCCTGTGACTTTCCAGCATGCTAACAGTGTACAACCACAGATCCCACTTGGCTTCAGTGTTCTTATGTAGTCAGACCCCAGCTTTAGTGTCTGGTGTCCATTCTGGCCACTGTTGCACTGAGTCCTCTCAGCTGTTTGTTGATCTGGCCACCAGATGCCTGGATGCCTGAAAAGCTGAAAACAATCAGCCACACCTTCTGACCTGCTGCTGAGCGAGGAATCCCATGGATCCAGACGGTGCCATGGATCTGGGACGGTCCCCCAGAGTCTTCCGTGAGATCCATAAGACCATGAACTTGAGGTTCTCCACTTTTCTGCTGAGCTCTATGGTCTAGAGGAAATGAAGCAGATGCCCCCAACACCCCCTTTTCCTTTCTCTCTGCATCTGAGAGCTCTGTATCTAAACTGGCTGTGGACCATCAGTTTGGAGGAGCTGGGCCTCTGTGCTAGGGCAATCTTGGGGCTATCCAGCCTAGGGGTGCCATGGCTAGACAGGTGAGTGTAGCTCACTGGTGGCTGGTGCGTGTAGCCTGCAAGGTTGACTCGGAGGCCATCCCATCCTGAAAGAATCCATCAGCCCCACTCATCTTTTTACAGTCACCACCATGCCACCGTACCCCAACCAGCCATCCACAAATGCAGTCACTTGAGGCTAAAATACTCCTTCCAGGTACATGCCTCATCCAGGCACAGACCAGAGAGACCACTACAGAATGCCTGCTGGCCCAGCCAAGTCTTGCTCCCATCAACATGGCACAAGACAGGTTGAGCGGGGCTAGGTAGAAGTGGCCGGAGAGCTGGTAGAACCAACTGGACTGCCTATATATTGAGTCAGTCTCCTGGGGCAGCCTTTGGGCTCCTCAGTGCTACCTGGGCCTTTGTTGACATACCTGGTGCCACTCTCAAGTCCCATAGACCATTTCCCTGTGGGTCCCTCAGCTAGCATGAGCCCCAGGTCTTCTCTGAGGAGGGCTTCCATTCCTCAGCTAGGAGCCTCTCATAAGAGAATTACCTCCTGGGATGCCATCTGACTTCCTGGGACCTGTCTGGTTTCTACTGCCTAACCACCCCACATCCTTAGCACTGACAGGGGTCTTCCTAGAGAGACTTCTTCCCAGTGAGACCCTGACTCTGTAACTACCCGGCAGGCGGCCAGATCTCCCCATTTACGACTCTGTCACTAGGCACGTGGAGAAACACTCAGACTCAACATGTCTCTGAAAGGTTGGGCAGAAAGGGTGCTGAGTGACTTCATCTGAGAGGGGAGGCAGTGACCAGCCTGAGTGATCACCCCAGCCCATCCCCAGGAAATGGTGGCTACAGACTCCTGAGCTCCAGGAGTAAGAACTACATTTTTGGAGGGAACAAAGCATCAGGCTTGGTTCTTCCAGCACTTGGGGCAAAGAGAAATATGGATGACTCAGAAAGTTGTGCTGTAGGAAAGTGTCCTGAGCAAGCAGTGTCCAGGGCAGCACCAAGACTCGTGAAGCCATTGTTGAAAGGACCACATGTAATCTCATCAATGGCCAAGATACAGAGACTGTAAAATAAAACTCCTGGAAGAGAGCAACACAATATCATGTTGTTGGAGCGCTCGGCCACATTTGCGGCCACGCGACCTCTTATACTCTAGCCCACTGATGTACCTAAAGCAGCACACATGTGTTTGGTTTTAACATACTTGCTTGTATTCTTATATGGGCTTAAAGGGCCCCAGAATGAAATCAACAACCTTCACATACTTCTCTCTTATTGTGGTGGGAAGATATTCGCTCCGAACCCTGCGCCAGGCTGTCTTCACCGAGGCACCTCAGAGTGGGGTGGATTGAGTTTCCCTCCTCGCCCCGAGCAGAACCCCAGCAACCAAAAATCTCCAGAACCCAGACACAGCCATGCTCAAGGCCACTCTCCACATGCTCGGATGAGCCTCATGCATAAAGGAACTGGCAGAGGAACCCAGGCCTGCAGGACCCGTGGCTAAGATCTCCAAGCCTACTCAGATTGGGACTGGGCCTCCTCCACCCAGGTCCCCAGTTTTCTAGTAGCCTGGCAGTCACACCCACAAACCACCCCCCTGGTGCCATGTAATCTCATCAATGACCAAGATCCAGAGACTATACAACATAGCTCCGGGAAGAGAGCGACACAGCATTTCCTGAAGCACTCGGCCACATTTGCGGCCATGTGACCTCTTATACTCTAGCCCACTGGTGTACCTAAAAAGCATTACGCATGTGTTTGATTTTAACATATTTGCTTGTATTCTCTTATATGGGCTTAAAGGGCCCCAGAATGAAATCAACAACCTTCACATACTTCTCTCTTATTGTGGTGGGAAGATGCTCGCTGGTTGGGTCGGTATTTGAATATTATCTGTAATGAACTACTGTTATCTACTTTGTGAAAAAAATAAAATATATTAAAATTGTAAAAAATAAAAGGAAAGACAAGGAAGGAAGGAAGGAAGGAAGGAAGGAAGGAAGGAAGGAAGGACGAACCACAGTGACAGCCACTCTCCCCTTCCTCTGTGTTTGCTCGCATAGCGACTGGACATAAGGAAAAAGCTTGAAATAACACTAAATAGACAGAGTTACAGAATATTCTACCCCCAAACGAGATTTCCTGTTTTCCCCTGCATAGGCATTGGGTGAAGCAAGTCCCAGAGGGCACAGCCGTACCCAAAGTCTAAAGTGGCATCCAAGCCAAGCTGATGACCCAGAAGGCCATGAAACTAGTGGGAAGTGTCAGGAGAGAGTAAGGAAGCCTACAGGGACCACGATCCTTGAGTCACAGTGATTCTGGATGGGCCAGGCCTCAAGGCAGAGAAGGTTCGCAGGAAGACAGAAAGGGCATTTCCTGTTCGCATGGACCCATTATCCTGCATGACAAATGGAGAACCTGCCTGGCACCCTGGGCCTGACGCAGGGGCAGGAGCAAACAAGGAGCAGGACCTGGCACCAGTCCTGTCTCAGCTGCGCCACCCTATGTGAGCCTGCTGCCAGCAGCTGCCTCTCAGCTCAGGCCCTTGTGCAGCTCCGAATGGGCAGTTAGGGGGATGCTTGGGCGTCTCAGGAGTCCCATCAAGGTTCTGCAGGCAGGCTCAGTCAGTCCCGTAGGAACCATCCAACCACGACTCACCCCTGCCCAAAAAAGGAGATCAAGGCCAGAGGCACAGAGGCTATTTTTGTCAAAGATGCTTGTCCTTTGACAGGGGGAGAACCAGAGACAAGCGAGAATGAAGTGATTGTTCCCAGACTGTCTGCAACCCCATGCCTGTCCTGTCCTCCATGCTTCCAGGCCTTTCCATCCACACCGTGTGATTCAGCCCCTGAAGTGCAGCGTCTATGGGCTCTCCCTCCCTTGGCAAGACACTCAAATTGCCCCCAGCCATAGAGCAGTTAGTAAACTCTCCCTGGAGCAGCCTTTCCAGCAGCTGAAAGCAGACAGGATGAGAAACAAGTTAGGAAATGTATCATCTTCCCCCCATGAGGTCAAGCCACCGAGCCAAATGGGCAGCAGATCCGTGGGAGCATCCAGGTTTTGATGAACAGCCCACACATCTATGCAGATGCCACGGAATCAGAACATCTGCCGGAATCCCCACACGCCCAATGAGACCAGAAGCAGCAGCGGCACATGGGAAGCGTCTGCAAAGCATTGGCCTAAACTGCTGATCTACAAGCATATGTTCTGGTGGCAGAATATTCAAATGCTTTTTATAGTTCTAGTCCAGGGCTGGGGAAGCTTTTCTCCTGCCAACGGCCATTTGGGTATTTATAACATCATTTGCGACTCACATAACCCAGACAGACATGCCACAGGCAGCTGGCCAAAAGCATTCTCATCTGTCCCATCATGCTCTAGGGCCAGACTACAGGATTTCATGGTCTTTTATAGAGCCTGTGGGCAAGACCTTCATACCAGTTCTAGTCAAAGATCTAAACTATGGGGCCAGAGGACTAGTATATGCAGGTAAGTCACTTCCCTTGAATGCAGTTGACTCTGGTTCAATTCCCAGTTCCACATATGGTTCCTTGGACATCTCCATGAGTGATCCTTGAGCAGAGGCAGGAGAAAGCCCTTGCACTATTGGGCAAGACCCCAAAACAGAAAGAATAAAATCTAAACTGGAGCATAGAAAGTTGTTAGCCGATGATGACAACATTTTATTAGACAAGAATGCAGGAGGTGACTGCTTCCTAACTCAAGAAATCTGTGGGACATTGGTACTAAAAGAAGATGGAGCATCACTAAAATAGAGGAAGTTTGAACTGTTGGACCAGGATCCCTTAACCCTGAGCCAGCAGAGGTGAAAACAGAGAGAATAGAAGGCAAGCTCTGGGAACGCCGCAGAACTATGCTGTGAACCAAGCAAAGTTTGTCACAGCCCCCAAGCTGGGGGGTGAGCAGCATCTAGGACACAGACCCTCATCAGAAGCTCAATCTCCAGCACCACCAGGACCAGAGCGGCAGCTCAGAGCCACGGGCTCTGTCACGGGGAGACAAGAGACAGGCAGCATGGGTTGACTGCAAGAGCGGGACCCTTACACAGGACACGGGTCAGAGCAGGCACTACTGGCTGGGAGATCCATCCCAGGTGGTCTAGTGCAGAGGCTGACTCCATCTGAAGTCCAATGCCCCTAAGTGGTTTATACAAAACTCTTGCTGGTAGAGAGCCAGGTATGATCGACCTTCAGCATTAGCATTTCTCAGACTTACTCCAACATTGTTCCCCCCATCCTATGACCAGCCCCCTAGTCTTATGTCATGCCCAACCCCATTGTGATTTTCACCTGTGACCCCTTGGAATAGCTTGGGGTGCCCAGAGCCATGTGGTCCCTGGTTGAGAAATGCTGAGTTAGATTACCGTGCCTTGAGTGTTGCCTCCACATAAGAACCCAGGGCACCGGAAGCGCCCTCCTCTCCCCATAGGTTGAGTCAAAGAGGTCACGTGACTAGACACCTGGGGACTGGAACACAAGAGGCAAGCAGATGGCTCTGGAGAAGTGACTGAGCACAAGCTGCCCAAGTTCTTGTCACTGTGGGGTGATTCTGAGACTCACGCCTCACCGTACAGTGTCACAGACAGAGCACCCCTGCCCGCCTGCCCCCACCCAACTCCCAGATCATTAGGGGATGCCATTGCCTCACACAAGCTGAGGTTCACCTGTCAACCTCTAGTTCCAGAGACATCAGCACAAGATCTTCTGGGGTCAGCACCACGGGAGCTACCTCAAATCCTGATGGGTCAAGAGGCAAGTCCCTCCCCCGATGGAATGGCAAAACAGCACCAGGACAGCCTCTCAGCACCTCAGAGCCTCTAACAGCATCTGCTCAGCCCTTGCTCTGACCTAGGCGGCATGCAGCAAGGGCACTGGACTTGAAGATGGAGTTCAAAGAGACAGTCTCAGCTGCCACCTGGGCACAACCAGACCAGTACCCGACACAAGCCATAGATCCAGGGACATTCTGGAAGCCTCTCCAAGAGCTGGCTTGCCACTGAGGTCTGCACTGCCCAGAGAGGTCCCGCCATTTCCTGACCTCTCAGCACAGTTTTTCCCTTTAAAGGGTGTCAGAATTACCGACAACAGAACCTCATATCCATCAATGTCAAAGAAACAGCTTTCCTCAGAATAGCCAGCGAGGGAACCCCCCAGAGAGAATACAAATGTGAGGAAGAACTCAATGCCAATGTCAAAATAGCAAAAAGCTCTTGAATACAGATGCTGTTGAAGTCTCCTGGTGGTCCACACAGCCAGCACCCTGTTGTGAATAGGAAAGTGAGCAAAACTCTGCTGTGGGAACAAAGGGATCACCCCAGGAGAAAGCCCGTGTTCTTTTGGGGGGGGGGGGGGCAAAGAAGAAACAGTAGCCACCCAGCACCAGGATGGAGCTAGCAATTTCCACAGCCCTGGCACATCATAGCCAAGGGGTCTGGGGCCACTACTGCCACTGAGTACAGCTTCCCTGAATTCAGGCAAGGACTGTCAGTGGAAAGATAGCTGAAACAGGGAGCTACAACACAGGCATTTGTTAGTGTTAGAGGGACAAGTCTTAGTGACAAGAGGTGACAGACTGAAGATTAAAGGCTCAGACTGTAGCCCTAATCTAGCAGGAATGTTACCAATGATACCTCTGCCAGAATGCGACATTTGTATTTCTTATAATAGATTCAAGTTCATTATCTTCACTCCTCCCCTGGGGAAGGACTTGCCTCTTGACTCATCATCGGGATTTGAGGCAGTTCTCTCCTCGACCTATCAGGATTTGAGGCAGTTGCCCCTCTCATTTAGATGAAAACCAACATCTAAATACAGAAGCTAGGTTCAAGGACATAGAAAGGATTAGAAGGACAGGCTAGGCAACACTTAAAAAAGCAGTCACCAGAACAGTCTGGATGGTGGCTACTGCAGAATGCCCTGGTCTCTTAAAGAGCAATGACCAAAATGGACTTAACTAGACTGAAACCAGACAAGATCTGTTACTTAACTAGTTAACAGACCAAAGGATATTTAGACTCAATGGTGGGGGGGGGGAGGGCAAGTAGAAGTTTAACGAATTCTAAATAAAAGAGTCAACAGAATAAAATACTTGGAATGGAATGAGGTCTAAATGCAGGCGCAGAGAAAGCTCTAGAAGGGCAAGCATGAGACCATCCCAAGGTCATCTGTTGGAAAAACTCAACATTTGGCCAATCTACTTGCTATAGGGACACAGGACTTCCAGAAATAAAGCTACCGAAGTTACTGTAAGTAAAGGAGAACATGAAGAATTGTGCTGCGTCCAGTTTACCTCAAGCCAGAAAGACTTCACATTGGATTCTCAGAAGTAATCCCATTAGTTTAGACTCTTATGTCTGCATGAACATGAATGTCCTTGACTCTCTGGAGTAAATACTAAAGATGTTCATGAGAGCAGGTCATCTCTACACCCCTCCTCCCACGTCTCCAAATGACTCTTGTCAGGCTTCTCTGCACATGCTAGCTCAATGGATAGCCCAGTGCAACGAGCTAATGCCCCGAAGCTTATGTGAGGTGTTGGGTGTTTTAATGCTGGGGACCCAATCCAGGTCTAATGCTATCAGGTAATGTGCTTTACCACTGACTCAATGTGAGGAGTTAGAAGAGTCTTCTTGCTAAGCTGGTGTTTGTTCCAAGCATTCTAAAGTGTGTAGCCTAGATCCTACAGCTTTATGGAAAGCAGATTTTCTTGATGCTATAGAATGCCACACTTAGTTTCCAGCCTGGGGTAAAAAAAGAAAAGAGCCATAAGCCCATTTCACTGAAGAACATGGAAACTCAAGTTACCTAATTGAATTTCATGGTATATACATAAGATTAGACAGGATCAAGTTAAGTCTCATCCTAGGGGAAAAGGACCAAATTCCAAGAATGTATGATTGCAAATTTAGAAAGTCTGACATGTTTTATAGCACGCCAAGATGGAAAAAAAAAATCAACTGTTCTTTTATCAGTAAAAAAAGACAAATGAAGTCGTTACTGGAATTTAAGAGTTAGCAAGCCAAGGAAAGAGAATGTTCTTAAGTTTTCTAGAAGGAAATAATTTATTGTTAAGATTATCAGAGTAGTACATGCTCTTGGAAGATCTTGGTCCTCACCAAATTTATAAAAAAAAAAAAATCCCCAAACTGTTGCTCTATTTGAAGAACTCAAACTTACCCTGAAATCTATATCCACAGCTAAGTCAAATGCCAAATTTTATGGATAAAGGGCCTTGCTCTGTAAATAGTGTTGGAGTCAGAGGTAGGATGCTATTGCCCAAGAACAAAGAGAAAGACCCAAGGTTGCATAGGACCTATGATGAGGGCATATGTACAGAGAATAGGGAAATCCGCTGAAGGGGAATACTATAACTTGCCACATACGTTCTGTTATAGAAATCTCTAGCTAAAATTGTTTTTCTAAGCATCTCTTAAGTGGAACAAGAAAAAGGAAGTTATGTGACTTGGCGACAAGAAACAACTTTGCAAGACCCTAACGTAAAGCCATCAGGCAAGAATGAATACCAAATTGGTAAGTTTCTGTTCAATGGAAAATTTTGTGAACAAATTTATGTCAGACAACAGATTGGAATGCAATAGAAAACTAGTAAGGGACTATTATCATTGAACAGGGATCCCTTCAAAGACATAAAATCCTCACAAGAAAGACAAAGTCAAGGATACGAAAATGCTATCATACCCATTCTCAGACATGCAGATGACACTAAATGACTCAGATTAGTTCTTGTCCATTAAGATCACAACAACTAGGAAGCTGGGTTCTGTAGAATGGTAGGAATGTTGATAGGGACACAGAATATAGGAATAAAAGTTCTTTGCCTTGGGTTGTGTATGAAGCAGCCATTCTAGAAAATATAGTGCCCCTTAGTTCTGCAGGGAGGCTTGAGAATATGTATGTTCTCCTTCAGTGTTTTTCAGGTGACTTATGGAGGTAACTGAGCACTCGTTCCTGGGAAAGCATGCAGGAAAGGTGGGTGCTCACATAGTTTCAGGTAATGTAGACCATAAGACATGGATCAGATAGCCTTACAGGGAAAATATAGGGTAACCAGTTAATATCTACATCAGACATTTAAATAATTCAAGGAAATGTACCTCATATATTAAATTGGTTGCCTATGGGCAACAGAGAGAAAAGATTGAGTGGAGAACGAAGTAGAAGGATCCCAGGGTGAGCCAATGATACTAATGTACCATAAGCTAATGAATCCCACTGATGGACTCAACTGTCTCTTTTGGAGGTTCCAACATTTATCAAAGATACCACTTCGGGAAGGGAGATTTCTGAGCAGCAGGAGCTTAATAACAGATGAGAGGTTGAATCTGAAGATTTTTCTTCTTGGTTTTACTGATTTCCAGAGCCATAACCTTGTTCTATGTGGTTGCCCAGGTTCTTCTGCAATGACTCAGAAGGGATGCTGAGCCTGCATCCTTACCGGTAGTGACTACCTTGTTCTCTGAAACATTCCTCTGCAGTTCCGGCTTACCCCCATATCACAGACCAAGAAAATTGCCCCCTTTAAAAAGCCTCATGGCTCCACTTTAGGTTGACTTAAGAGTCTTTTCTCCACTGGCCTAATTTTCCAGTATCTGTAGGAGTTCAAAGGAAGCTTATCTGATGGAATGATTAAATGACAGTCACTTTAATCTAAAGACATAAGAAGGGAGAAGGAGGGTTGAATATTTTAAATATGAAGTCCCCCAGCAGAAGTGCAAGAAATTTCTAGGGTAAAGTAAGTATTCAAGAGCTGAATCCCAAGAGTTTTCCAGCAAGGAGGAGGCCCTTGATATGTTCCAGTTTATTCCCTAGCAGTGGACAATGATTAAAGAAGATGAGAAAGTACAGAGACAACTTATTTATAAATCTACTCATAAGCATGATTATCCAATCACTGGCACCAATATAAGACAATGCGAACAACTCAGGACTCAAACATATCTGTACAAGTATTTTACCTAAATAGTATAATTCCAATTTCAGGTATTGAGTGTGTAGACAAAACTTAGGACTTGATCTGGAATGATAATCTACCAGGACATGGTTACATCCTATTGCCTTCATTAAAATAGAGCCTATTAAGGCTATATGGCCAGTGTTTTCTTGAGATTAGAGAAGCAATCACTTACATGGCAAAGATGTTACTTATTTGTATAAAACCTTATCTATGGTTAATGACAGTGGTCAGTGGTCTGAGACACACACACTCGCCCCACTCTGGTCAAATTTATACACTCCGATGACCATAAGAAATCATGAAAGCAGAATCTCCTGCCCCCATGCCAGGCTGTCTTCACCAGGGCCACCTTGTAGGGGGGCAGGTTGAGTTTCCCTCCCTGCCCCAAGCAGAACCCCGACAGCCAAAAACCTCTGGAACCTAGCCACAGCCATGCTCAAGGCCACTCTCCACACACTCAGACGAGCATCACACATGAAGGAACTGGCAGAGGAACCCAGGTATGCAGGACCCGTGGCTGAGATCTCCAAGCCTGCTCAGATCGAGACTGGGCCTCCTCCACCCAGGTCCCCAGTTTTCTAGTAGCTTGGCAGTCACACCCACAAACCGCCCCCCTGGTGCCATGTAATCTCATCAATGGCCAAGATCCAGAGACTATAAAACATAGTTCCCGGAAGAGAGCGACGCAGCATTTCCTGAAGCACTCGGCCACATTTGCGGCCATTTGACTTCTTATACTCTAGCCCACTGATGTACCTAAAGCAGCACACATGTGTTTGATTTTAACATACTTGCTTGTATTCTCTTATATGGTCTTAAAGGACCCCAGAATGAAATCAACAACCTTCACATACTTTTAATTGTGCTGGGAAGATGCTCGTTGGTTGGGTGGTTGAATACTATCTGTAATGAACCACTGTGAACTATTTTATGCAAATAAAATGTATAAAAATCGTTAAAAAAGAAATAAATCAGGAAAAATCTTTACACAACTGAGAGAGAATAGGACATTTCTCTAGGAAGAAAAATAGCTCTTCCCATATAGATATGTAGCTGCTTCAGGAAAAACATCCACGGAGCTCCAAATGGCATTTTAACAGGCCAATCAAAAGGTCTGAGGCAGAGAGAACCACTAAGGATGCCAATTTGAAATTGCTGGCAAGCCTCTACCAGGGCCAAGAATGGGAACACATACTTGACTGAGGGCTGTGGTTGGTTTAAGGAAGAATGGACAAGGCTGCCGAATTGAAGCAACATGTAAGCGTGAAGAGAGCCAGGACCAAGACAACTCAGAATCAGCCCTCACAGTCCCAGAAATCCTAGGAACAGAAGTAAGCAAATAAAACATCAGGACAAAAATTATCCCAAGGGGCTTATTTCATAGAGCAGCAGGGAGTAACGGAGTCCTCCACTGCAAAGAAAGTGCCCACAGCTCACTGGCACATCTACAAGGAGGAGAAGTCAGACGTAATAGCATAGCCCTCAGCATCCCTTAGGGCGGGCATGCAACTGTCTCTCTTGGCAAGACAGTCAGGGAGCCAGGTGAGTCCGCATATCCAACTAAGGTGTCCCCACATCATGCAGCAGAACTAGGAGGGTCAAAGAAAATGAGCGTTTGGACTTTCAGGGTCTCATAGCATTGTCTGTTTCCCCTCCTTTATCACCCTACCTATGGAGTCTAGAACCATTTCTCAAGGATTAGAAGGGAATTCCCGTGACCTCTTACATCTCAGCCAGGAGAGCGAGCAGTTGTGGATAACTCGACTCCAGACAAGCAAAGGGAAATTAGAAAACACCAGAGCCTGGAAATAGAGATCTATGTCGAAGACAAAAGCTCAGGGACTGTGCCAACCTGACCAGGGATTGACCAACCTGAGCAGAACTGTCCCAGGCAGAGTCAAGTCAAGACAAGGTCATGTGCTCTGAAGCAATAGATGAAAGGCCAAAAGCAGACTGGCCCAGAGAGAAGAAAATCCGAAGAACTTGTAGCATGTAGATAGAGCAAGGGAAGGAGAAACAGGAAGACTTGAGAGGTCAGGGAGGAAGGTCAGTGATAGAGCACCATACTTTGATCGGGGAAGTCCCAGTCACACACATGTGCACACACATGTCCGCACACAAGCGCACGCACTAAAAAGAACAGCATTCCAAGATGCCATAGGCCCAGAAGAGTCTGGTGGATGAGCCTCCCATTGGGACAGAAATGGCAGTAAGAAATGCTGTCACAAGAATCAGTTTGAGATACACTCTAAGCAAGTTCCTAGTGTACAATGCAACACTGCAGTCTCACACAAAGTCACCATGACAGTTGGGGCATGGCAATTCAGCTGTGGGACTAATTTTATAGTACATCAAATCACAGTTCCACTTCATGTAGTTTTACTGCATTCTAAAAAAGCTTCTAGAATAGCCTATTGTCATGCCATGTCACCTAACGGTGTGTATACAGGAAGACCTCACAATGAAAAGGGAAGAAGGGACCCATGAGAAAACGGAGAGATTTGGGCAGGCAAGACCTTATAGAGTTGTCCACAAAACTGGATACCATAACACTCAAGCCCAGCTCCTAATGCCATACTGGATTCTGCTTTTCAGAGGTAAACCTCTAGACTATCTTCTGAAACAGGCTTCTTGCTGAAGAGGATGAGGTAAGAGGACTATCCCCCCTCCCCGCCAAAAAAAAATCCTTCAAAATATTTTTAATCACGATCACGACCATCCTGTTGTTCATCAATTGCCTTGAGCAGGACCCAGTAACGTCTCCTTCGTCCTAGCCCTAAGATTTTTTAAAAAGTGCCATATTCAAGGCTCTTTCAGGGTTAGGAGAATGAGACCCATCATTGTTACTGGTACTTGGCATATTGGGTACGCCACGGGGAGTTTGCCAGACTCTGCCGTGTGGGCAGGTTACATTCGGTAGCCTGCCAGTTTGTCCAAAGTAGGAATGAGATAATAAGATGTCAAGCAAGCAGCTCTGCGCTTCCACTTCCAGGAGCTGGATTTTATAGTCTGAGTCTTGGCCGTTGATGGGATTACATGGCACATGCCTTTGTTCCTCTGCCGGTACTTCATGCATGTGGAGAGTGGTCTCAGCATGGTGGTGGCTGGTTCTGGAGGTCTTCGGCTGCCAGAGCCCTGGTCAGAGCGAGGACAGAAACTCAACCCACTCTCTCCAAGGCGCCTGGCGAGGACAACCAGGCGCGGGGGCAGGAGACTCTGTGCTGTTCTCTTCAGGGAGCTGGGTTTTATAGTCTGAGTCTTGGCAGTTGATGGGATTACACAGTGCCAGGGGGGCCAGTTGATGATTGTGAACCCTGCCTACTGGAATTTGGAGGATCTGGGTGAAGGATGCTCAGCCCCTATCCGAGCAGGCTTGGAAATCTCAGCCCTGGGACCCACATGCCTTTGTTCCTCTGCTGGTACTTCATGCGTGTGGAGAGCGGTCTCAGCATGGTGGTGGCTGGTTCTGGAGGTCTTCAGCTGCCGGAGCCCTGGTTGGGCTGGGGAGGAAGACTCAACCCACTCCCTGCGCCTGACTGTCTTTGCCGAGGCCCCTTGGAGGGGAGCGGGTTGAGATTCCGTCCCCGAGCCGATCAGGGCTCCGGCAGCCAAAGATCTCCAGAACCAGCCACAACCATGCTGAGACCACTCTCCACACACATGAAGGTACCGGCAGAGGAACAAAGGCATGTGGGTCCCGGGGCTGAGATCTCCAAGCCTGCTGGGATCGGGGCTGAGCATCCTCCACCCAGATCCTCCAAATTCCAGTAGGCAGGAGTCACACCCACCAAATGGCCCCCTGGCGCCATGTAATCTCATCAATGGCCAAGACTCAGACTACAAAACCCAGCTCCCATAAGAGAACAGCACAGTCTCCTGCCCCCGCACCTGGCTGTCCTCGCCAAGGACCCTTGGAGGGGAGCGGGTTGAGTTTCCGTCACCGCCCCAACCAGGGCTCTGGCAGTTGAAGACCTCCAGAAAACATTTTTAATGTATAATTTATTTCTTAAGCAGCAGCATCAAGTATGGTTCTGGTGAGCCTGGAGCACCAACCATCAGGCCATCAGGAGTGGCCTTGAGCTCCCCGGAGGTGGCCCCTCTCAGAAAGTCACCTTTGGGGGCCACAGAAATAGCACAGCAGGTAGGGCACTTGCCTTGCATGCTTCCAAACCAGGTTCAATCCCCAGCATCCCAGATGGTTCCCTGAACACTGCCAGGACTAATTCCTGAGTGCAGTGGTAGGAGAAACCCCTGAACACCGTTGAAAGTGGCCCCCAAACAAAAAGTTCTCTTTGACTTCAATCAGAACAGGAATGACTTTCTTCATCATGGTTCCTTCTGATCTTTAAGGGAAGATCCTTAAAGTTTCAGGTAAGGAGCTTCGAAATTGCCATTCTGTCCCAAGAAGGAAAAGCTGGCCAAAAAATTTTCTTGGATCCATTAGGAAAGGGCAGTAGGCTGGGGTGGGCACGTGCGGGATCCTGGAGAAAGCAGAGAAGTTGCAACCCACCACGGCAGAGCTGAGCAGAGGCCAGGTGGGCGCTGGACAGAGGTGTGCAGGCGAGAGCCACGGCTGCTCGGTGTGGATGCTCTGTGTGTCCAGCTGAGTATTCAATTCAGGGGAAGCTCAGAATTAGGATACCTGACAGCATTGGGAAACTTTCCTCCAGAGGTTGGCCAGGTTCCGTAACAGAAGACAAACTTCCTGTGGTTTCCACCTAGCGGGCAGAAGGAGCCATTCTGAAGCAAGCCAGTGCCTGCTCTGAGGAAGCTGGTGAACTTGGCTTTAACCTGCTCAGGGATCATGAGGACTAACTGACCCAGGGATGGGCATACTCCAGTCCAGCCCACTTTGGCCACCTGTTATGGGCAGTCGCCAGGGTGTGGAGGGCACATGGCCTGAGGAACACTTGAAACACTTTTGAAGTTTAAGAGGAAGAGTGGGACTGAGACCTAATTATAAAGGGAAACCACTTCTCCTCAGCTCTACATAGGACCATGTGAGGGTTGATGGAAGGCAGAAACATCTGAGGTTTTCTAAAAGACGACCATCTGTTCAAGAGAGCCCCAATAGTGGCTAAGAAAAATGAATGACAGTAACAATTCAAGGGAAGAATGGGAAGAACTCCAGGTTCAAGGTAGTAAGTTAAAGGTACATACTACCCTAGACTAATACCCAAAGGCAGTGAAACGGGCCAGAAGAACTGGCCCGTGGTTGTAAAGCTTGCCACAAGCAGTTGGGGGAGGGCAGTTAGGACAGAGAAGGCCCACTGTGACAATGACAGTTGGAAACGATCACACTGGACAAGAACTGAGTGCTGACAGGGATATACACAATAACTTTTCAGTACCTGTATTGCAAGCAAATAATGACCAAAAGGTGGGGGAAGAGAGAGAAAGAGAGGGAGGGGGAGATAGTAAGAGCTAGTGAGAGAGAGAGAGAGAGAGAAAGTGTCTGCCATAGAGAGAGACTGAGGAGTGTCAGGAGGGAAACTGGGGACACTGGTAGTAGAAAATGTACGCCTGTGAAGGGAAGGGTGTTATAACACTGTATGATTGAAACCCAGTCATAAACTTTGTAACTGTATCTCAGTGATTCAAATTAAAAATGATTTTTTTAAAAAAGGTACTTACTACCCACAGACTGGTAATGGTGGGATTTGAAAGCAGACTCAGGTTTGTTATAAATGTATATTTAGAAGACAACCACTAAAAGAAGTGAAAGTATAATGGTAAGTTGGGAGAAAATAGAACCCAAATGCTCAGGATCACAGGAGGCCGAAAGAACTGTACAGGTGAAACTGATCAGAAACCAAAAGGGTCACCTGTTGGGAGGCAGCTATGACAGGGATCACCCTAAAGCCCACCGTTCCAGGCAGACCCTAAAAAGCAAAGCACGGGACACTACTAGATCTTGGACTATGAGAAACCCCCTTAAAGGTACACCAATTAAAAGTAAACAGAACTGTGCTGAGCTCACTCCCATTATAAAGCAGGATGAGCCCTAGTCATTTCCCACAGAATGGACTCCATAGTCAGGTTATTAGGGATCAGGAAGAACACACCATGTGATGAGACAACTGAATAGGAATTGTTTCCTAATGTACGTCTCCATTGGAGATTTTGTTGTTACTGTGTCTGGCATATCGAATACGTCACAGGGAGCTTGCCAGGCTCTGCCATGCGGGTGAGATACTCTCAGTAGCTTGCCGAGCTCTCCGAGAGGGGTGGAGGAATCTAACTCCGGTCGGCCATGTTGGCTACGTGCAAGGCAAACGCCCTACTGCTGTGCTATCGCTCTAGCCGTTACTGGACCCGCTCGAGCAAATCGATGAACAACGGGAGGGCCTTTACCTTTACCTAATGTACGTGTCTAACACTCTCATACTCTGTGAGGCATAAGCTGATGTAACTAAAATAGAGGAGTCCTTTTAAAGTGGAAATGGCAACATGGCCCGCAGCGTTTGGCCACCACTTTGTATCTCAGTGCGACTCCAAGACCTGGGAACACGGAGACTATTACGTGATCTAGGGCTGATGGTTCAAATATATGCACACCATGGATTATCAGGGAGATAGCATCCCCATGGGTCAGAAACTGATACCCATTATGTGTGGATCACGAGACGGGAAGAGGAATGTGAAATCTTGAGCTAGGTGAGAGGGAGGGAGTGTCGCAAGGTGTCACAGGATTTCTATGAACTAATGTAGAGGTGCAACAATGAACTCTACAGATAAGACAGGTGTTGGCCCTCCCTGTCTCAAACCTGGCCATAGGCAGTTGCAAGGCCATGCTTATCCCCAGGAATGTCAGTTACACTGGCAACAGCTCATCCTCATCAAATCTGGGGCTCGGGGTTCCCCCCCCCCCCCCGCCAACAATCCCGGCAGTCTAAATGGTCAGGGAGCTGCACCAGGAAGACCTCCAACACCTCAGAAATGGATAAAGCCAACAAAATAAGCATAGAGTTGAATACTCCCCATCAACTACATGTAAGAACATCTATAAGCTGCTTCAGCTGCAGCAATCTCAAACTCACATGGAAGGTTCCCCAAGAGAACAGATTCTTGATTATAAGACATACCTTCACACATCTGAATAGAAATACAATATCTTCTCTAGGACCATAATCGAATTAAGCTAAATTCAATATAATAGACATGGCTGGGAAGATTCTGAAGTACTCTGAGACAAAACACACTTCTGAACAATGGCAAAGAAATTTTAAACTAGATGAAAGGGAAAACTTAGGTATAGGATACCCAAGTGCTGAGAAGGAAAATTTAGAGCACCGAATGCATTATGTTAATGATCTTAAAAAATCTAGATTTTTCTCCTTAGGAAACTTGAAAGAATTAAATCCAAAGTAAGCAAAAGAAGTGATTAGAGCAGAAATCAATGGAATTGAAAACACAAGATCAATGAAGGGTGGGGGGAGAAAAATCCAATGAAACCAAGGAGTTGGTTCTTTGAAAAGATCAATAAAGCAGTCAATAAGCTTCTACCCCAGTTAAGAAAAGACACAAGCTCTGGAAATGAGAGACGGGACATCACTACAGATATCCCACATTTATTAAAGCATTCTTTTGGGAGGTGGTATCCATACTCAGTAGTGCTCAGGGATCACTTCTAGTGGTGCTCAAGACACCATGTGTGGTGTCAAATATGGAAGTAGGGTCTGCCTCGTGTATGGCAAATGTTTTAACCCGTACAGTCTCTCTCTCCAGCCCCATCTATCAATTCTCTTCCTAAGAGAGAGAGCTCTTTTTCTATCAGACCAGCATTACCCAAATACCCAAACTAGACACCTTGCCACACACTTCATCTAAGAGCTATCTCTGGCCAGGCCACTTCACAGATCCATCTCTGTTTAGGGTTGCTATCTTGCATTAAGCTGTTTTTCAGTTGTCTGGTTGCTAAGGCATGGCCAAGTAAAAGAAGAATGGCTCCAATTTGGTGAGAGTCCAAAATTCTCTCTTTTTTTTTTTTTTTTTTTTTTTTTTTTTGCTTTTTGGGTAACACCCAGCGATGCTCAGGGGTTACTCCTGGCTCATGCACTCAGGAATTGCTCCTGGCGGTGCTCAGGTGACCATATGGGGTGCTGTGAATCGAACCTGTGTCAGCCATGTTGGCTGCATGCAAGGCAAACACCCTACCTGCTGTGCTATTGCTCCAGCCCCCAAAATTCTCATCTTTGACTGGACTTTATAGGTCTGACTCCACATCGCTATGGAACGGCTCATTCCAAACACCCACAGCATTGGGTTAACTTGGTGCAAGCCCTTCAGCAGACCCCATTCCAGCTAGCTTGCCACACCTCCTTTGGCCTCAGGAAGGATGCCCATGGAGCAGGATTCCCAGGTTTCCTTCCAGTTGAAATCTGACTGTTTTCCAAATCCCTAAGGCTACCCCTGTCTTCTATTCTGCAGCCCAGTGCATGGTAGCCCTTTGGGAAGGCCCAGATCTCTGCAGGAATCTTAGTGGAGACTGTTCCCCAGCATTAGACTTCTTCCTGGTGGTCTGAAGGTTGGGCTCCCTTCCTGAAAAAACAAACCCATGGAGACCCTGGGAAGACCCAGGGACGTATTTGAATACAGCCCATACCACTTCAAGGCACATGAACGCCCTGATCCAGGAAGGTTAAGTCAAAGAATTTCCATAAGAACTACCACAAATCAGTTAAACTGAGGCTGGGTCACTCCCAAGGCCACCATGCTAGTGCACCAGGCCCTAGAGCACTGGGATGCCAGAGACTGATGGCGTTATTTAGGACTCCAGCTCTAATTGTAAGCTGAATGCAATAGCTATAGCATTGCCAATTGTGGTTAAATTGTGTCCACCACATCCATATTTAGTTTTGAAGTCTTGACCCCACAGAATATGAGTGCTTGCTCTCTTAAACACTTTATCCCACATGTGTTTCTTTGCTTTAACCCCCCACCCCTAACGGAGAAGCTCATATTCTTTCTCAAGCATGTATTTCCTCTTTCTCTCTTCCCTCACACCTTTCTAAATTAGTTTCATTCAGTGAAAACTATCTTACGTCACAAAGACATAGAAAAAGAAGCGCATTTGGAGATGGGGATCTTTACAGAGGCCAACAGGGTTGGGCTGTTCCAATAGAACTAACGTGCTCATAGAACTAACGTGCTCATACGAAGGCAGCACAGGGAGGATGTCACAGAAGACAGATCATGGGGAGGCAAGCTAAAGTGACAGTCACTTGAAGTTAGGAAAAGATTCTCTCCCAGTGGGAGGAGACTCACCACACTAACCACAGACTTCTGGGGCTGGAGTCTAACCTGTTCTTTGAGGCTCTGGTTTGCAGTGCTTCTCGTAGGAGCAATGACAGACTCCAGGAGGAAGGGAGCCAGATAGAAGACAGTCCCTTGGCCATGTCATTCTCAACCAGGAGAATATCTTGAAGCAAGCAGGAGCCTGGCTCATACTTGGTTTTCCACCAAGGCAGGGAAAGCAGAAAAGCCAGATCTGACTCCCATTTGACAGACCACAGAGCCCATGCTAGGATGACCATAAGAGGCTTACATGAAGCCTGGACATGTACTTAATGCACAAGGGGCAAAGATGTGGCCTTTGGACCCAGGAGAAGAGAAATCAGCCCTGTGTGCCATCTGGTAAGGAACGAACAGCTTGATTCCTAGTTCGGACACCACCGGGTACAGCTGCCGTTTGTTTCAGAGACTCCAACGGAAGTGCAGGGAGAATGACAGGTCTTCACAGACCAGGGAGGACGTCTGTATAGAAATTCATGGAGTAATTCTATACAGAATTATAGAATTCTGTATAGAATTCTATACAGCAAAGATGTCCCCAAGTGCCCATGTCATCCGTATGCGTCACATGATCAGTATGGTCACATGGTCATTATGGTCAGTCAGAGGCCAAGTCCAGTGCTGAGATAAAGGAGGTCCTATCAGGTCTTAGGGCTTAGACAAGCTTCATAGTCCATTGTAAGGTAGAAACCAAAGGAAGAGTTTTGCCTCACCCAGTTCTCTCCACTAAGAAGCCTAAAGAGCTCAGTACCCCTACATATGGGCTTAAACATGTCAGAACTCTTGCTAGGGGCGCTGAAGGGGTCTGGCTTTGGAATGATTTGTCCAGCTGCTGGGTGCCAGTAAGCATCCAGAAGAAGAACATCCTCGCTGCCCATTTAGTCTTGGAGAAGACTCGAAGGCAGACTCGAAGAGACGGAGATAGAATCCATGCTGTTTGCCGGGGAGCCCCAGACTGCAGCATATAGGCAGGGGTCTTCAAGGAGGGTTAGACACCATCCCAGCACTGAACATTGACGGAAAGCAAGTTCTACCTGGCATCCTACCCAGCCATGAGCTTTGGCAAGAGTCCTGCAGGGTACAGGCCTCCATTCTAAGGGCTCACCCGTGGCAGAATGAGGGTATCCCATAGAGATCACAGGGTGAGGCGAGAGACTCAGTCAAGTCCCAACATCACTCAGCATGAAGGAAGCCCATCATCACTCACTCAGGGACAACCCATCCACCTAGTCCCAAGAATGAGATTAAGATTAGAGATTAAGAATGAAGCGCCAAGGACACTACCCAGTCCTGCATCTTCACAAACTCCTGCAAGAGAAACAACCGGAACCTGGAGATTCACTTAGCCAAGAGGAGAAACGTCAACGAATCCAGAGAAGCACACATAGGCCGTGCCTATGCAATGTCCTGTGTCGGAGACATGCCCTCACATGGAACTGGCATCACTCGGGGACTGTCACCATGTGGGGAAGTGGGTCCTCTACACTTCAGTCCTCTCCAAGGAATGGGATACAAACCAATAACCCTATGAGAAGGATGAACATCAGAGACACAGGCAGAAGCTGTATTTTGTGTTGAGTCCCCCCCAAACAACCAAAGGGACCCTGGGAGGAACAGGGCAGTCATGGGGACAATGACAAAAACACCCCAGGCAGAATGGCCCTGAGTCAAATCTAGTCTTTTCCAGGATTTCTGGACTTTCCCCTCCTCTTGGATCTCCAGTATCAGATTCTCTTCGAAGCTGTGGATGGACACCAAAAGACAAGAGAGGAGCTTTAGAGGTTTTACTGTCCACCTCCAGAACCCTGAAGAGACAGGGGTTGAAATAGTGCATTATCCAAACCAACTCATAAACAACTTCGCAATTGTGTCTCATGGTGACTCGATAAAAATAAACATTAAAAAAAGAGTCAAACCCAGAGAGGATCGATGAAGGCAGCCTAGGTAGGCAGTGGGGGGAGGGGATGGGAGGCAATGTCCCCTGGGGTACACCACCAATGTCCCCAGTTCCCCTCCCACTGACCATGAACACAGCATGTTCTTCTTACAACCCCAGGCAAGAGAGTGTGATCCTGGTTCCACAGTCACACTAGGAACCCACCTACATCAGCATCCATGAAAATGGCACCGGCCCTTTTCATTTCCAAAGTCTGAAACTCAAAGACCTGGCTCACACCTATATAAAAACTTTGTCAGTGGAGAGAGATGGTCCCAGCCCAAAGCCCAGCCAGGGACTACAGGTGGCGGCTTCCAGGCCAGTCACTGGTTCTGAAGCATTCTGTTAGGAGTCAGGGGAACAGAAACAGAGGGACAAAAGAGCCCAGCAGTCAAGATACACTTCCAGTGAGGACCTTGGGTTGCACAGTGAGCCCTCACTCCAAGATAGTCTGCACCCCACTCTGAAGAGGACACCTCTAAAGATGATCAAGGATTATCTGCAAGTCATCAGGGACAAGCATGTGCCAACACTGCCCTTGGAACCAAACCTGAAATAGACCAGGGGCCCCTGAAACTTTGACTTTGGGACCCTGATCATATCTGCTCTTCCTGAGGCTATCAGGAGACCTGCTATCCCAGGCACTAGCATCACCGCCCATCACGTCAGCTTCAGGCAGCCTCCAGTGTTCTTTTTGAATGGTCCCAGAGAGGAAACCCAAGAATCTAACCATGAACTGCCCATACAGGTGGTTGACTTAGGCACTGGAATGGAATAGTCTCCAGCTATGAACAAGATCTATGAAGGCCATTCATACCCTGAGGTCTCAAGTGCTGGCCCAGAGATAAAAATAATAATAAAATTCACAAGATGCAAGAAGAACAAAGAAAGCTATGTTTTAAGTAGCTAGACTTCTCATTCTGAGCAAGAGGGTCTCGATTAGAAGGAACAGGATGGATGGAAGGGAAGATGGCATGGCGCAGCACAAGGACAGAGCTCTCAGCGCCCTGAACAGTTCGGACCACAAAATCTGAGTCAACGTGGGTGCCCTTTGGATAGTTTGGTTCAGGGAAAGCACCACTGAACAAAACCAGCTGGTTGCCCGCCCATGAGTGCCCGCCGGCGGGAATATGTGACAGGGTGCAATAGCCAGCTGGTGTTGGTCCCACAGCTCTTGGCACTATGGGCAGCAGCAGAGTATTAAGCGCCTGAACAGGGCACTTCAGGTTTGACTTGGCACCATGGTGGAGTGCCGGTGTTGAGGTCCCAGAGTTGAGGAAACGCTCCAGTCCCCACGATGGGGCCCTGCCACCCGCAGCATATTATAGAGAAAAACCTCCCTGAGCGCCAACTGTGGGAAAACCAAAGATGAGGCTGTGCCCCTAGCCAGGTTCTGCTGGACTGGGTGCTGCTGCCCACCCAGAGTGCCCCAGCTGTGTACTGTAGCAGCCTGGGCCTGGTCCTGGTCCGGGCCCACTGCTGCTGTTGCTACTGGGGTCCAGGGGGCGCAGCGCTACCGGCAGCTCAAGCTGGACCCGTGGGGCGAGGGCATCGGCAACCTGATGGTGTCCTTGGGCTTCCTGACACCCCAGAATTGCCACTGTGCCTCTGGTCAGACTCCAACAACTCAGGATCAAGTTTCCTGAGAAGTTCAGTCACTGTCACTGTCGTTATTCATCGATTTTCTCGATCCGCCAGAATGAAGGTTTGTGGGAGCCATGCCCACAAACCAACTCTGATTCAGCCATTATCGGGCTTGCTTCAGAGTAAATAAACCCAAAAGAGATGAGAGGCCGCAATTAATCAGGGACCTGTGCAAGGCTGTACAAACAGGCTACATCATGGGGGATGGGGTGTGAAGGGTTTGCCAGCCCCCCCCCCCCCAAGCAGAGTTCCCAGCAGCCACTTGCTTTCAAATCCAAAATTGCTGTCATACCCCCATACAGCTGCACTCCACTGTCTCTGGACAGGCCTCACTGAGATGTTAATCTGCTGAAAATTTGGATATGCGGATTTTATGACTGAAATCTCCAGGCTCAGAATGGGCTGCCTCCCCTGTACCTCTGGAAGCCCTGGCAGTCAGTCCACAACCCAAGGTCACCACCCAGTTGCAAGCCAAGAGCACGAGAGTTCGAGAAGAAAGGTTCCTGCCACAAATACAAATAGTGCGGGTCCATGATCCTGCCCTCAACTTATAGTTGAGTATCGTGGCGCTTTGGCCTGGCCCATTTTGATGCCAGGGTAGCTCACTGCTTGCCCTGGGTCCATTCAGTCCCTCGTTGGGACCCTGCTTTTGGGGTGCTAGGAACTAAGGGCAACTGAGTCAAGAAATCAGATGCCCAGGAGTAAATATTTGGAGTCAATCAACTCCCAAGTTACAAAGCATAATATTAACTGTCTTCCTATGTCCACACAGAAAGGACATTGCTTACAATACAAGTTCAGTGTCCTTAGATGGGTGTGGCCTGACAAACCTAAGCTACCTGAGGAAGGACAAAAGAGTGTTATCCTACAGTGTGGGGGGGAGGGGGGAAGGAAACAGACATTGGTGTTGGTGGCGGGAAATGTACACTGGTGGAGGCATGGGTGTTGGAACATTATATAACTGAAACCTAATCCTGAATAGCTTTGTGATGGTCTATTTCACAGTGATTCAATTGAAAAATATATACAAAAAAAAGGAACAGAACAGCCAGGAGTCAGGAGACACTCAGCCCCTTCACATCCAGAGTCATCCTAGAACTTGGAGAACCTGGGAGGGATGGAAAGGTCGAGAGCAGAGTGAACTGACTTCATTCCCATCAGCTGAATGTGGGAACAGTAACATCACAAGGCCACCTTCTGAAGGTGCAATTCCGAGATTGCCAAAGGCACTGATGAGGGGGCCTTGGCTCCCAGCCTATCTTACATGTGATGTCCCCACAGGTGTTTGAGCAGCTCAAACCGAATGGCCACAGCAGGAAGTTAAACGGTTAAGACTCTTACCAACGTGATTTCCCATGCTACTTCCCTTGCGGGGTACTGACCTGATGGTAAATGTAAACACGTAGACTGTGAGGTGACCCAAACTAGTGAGGTCGTGAACTTCCCAAATGGGCTTCCCTCTGGGTCCACCGGCAGTGCGAAGGGGGAGGTGGCTGATGGCAGGGTGGTGGGCACTGTAGCCTTTCAGATCCTGTTTTCCCAGTATTCCCAGGCGTCCCACTTTGTGCAGTTTCCACTGGGATGGGAGGGAACAGCCTCGTTCCTGACGCCCCATTAGCTCTCAACGGAACAACCATCTCCGAATGCAACAGCTATGTGTACCTAGGTCAAGAACTCAACATGACAAATGACCTGGCATCCGAGCTGCGCAGGAGGAAGAGAGCGGCTTGGAACGCCTTCAAGAACGTCGAAGAAATAGCTAAGAGGACGAAGAACCTCCGGCTCCGGGCACATCTCTTTGATTCCACTGTTCTTCCTGCATTGACATATGCCTCAGAGACCTGGGCCCTACGCAAACAGGATGAAAACGCTATTCGGGTCTCCCAAAGAAGAATAGAAAGAGCTATGCTTGGAATATCACATTTCACTCAAATGAGAGAAAGAATCCGGAGTTCCGACATCTGTCGACGATCAAGAATCAGGGACGCTGTCTCGTTTGCCAAGGTGTCAAAAATCAGATGGGCTGGTCACGTAATGAGATTTAAAGACGACCGCTGGACTAGAGCTGTTACCGACTGGATTCCACGGGATGTCAAAAGACCGCGTGGCCACCCACCTACCAGATAGTCAGACTTCATCAAGATCATGAACGATCGGTTTGAGGCCCTTCATGTTCCTAGAGCGAACAGATGCCATTGGGCTACACTAGCACGCGACAGGGACAAATGGAGACGTTACTGGCACCTGCTCGAGCAAATCGACGATTAACGGGAAGTCAAGTGATCAAGTGGGAGGGAGAAAAGGGTCTTTTTATCTACTGCTGATGTGATACCATACACAGCAAACCAACTTCCCCATCCCTCTCCTGGAAGTGCGTTCTGGGAAAGATGGAGCCGCACGGAGGTTCTCTAGATTTTAGATAGACCTAAATAAAAGTTCTCAACAGAATCTTCTTTTGAGTAAATATAAGACCTCTTGTAGTAGCTACAATGTTTTAGAGCATGTTTTACCTTCATTTTTACTATCTCAGACTCTACAATAGTCTTTGAGATGAACTTATGTCAGCCTGCCAGGTACTGTAATTTATTCTATCATATTATATATCAAGTCGCACTGTCCTCCCATTGTTCGATTGGCTCGAGCAGGCACCAGTAACGTCTCCACTCTGAGACTTGTTACTGTGTTTGGCATATCGAAGACACCACGGGGAGCTTGCCAGGCTCTACATATATCAAGTAGAACAGTGAAAAATGTTTCCTTGCAAACTTGTAGTCCAGTATCAGTTATTTCCTGTTTTTAAGAGACCATTGCAAATCAGTGTAAGGGTTTCTCCAGTAATTACAGCACTTTGTTATAAAGTTTGCGATTTCTTCCTCCATTTAATACCTTTCTGTGAAGAAACTTGGCTAAGTTAATGTTAAAACTCATTGACAGGATGGGGGTGTGGACGGGATGTTAGAAACATGTGGACTGAAGTTCTGTATTCATTACAGATAGAGCCCTTATTTTAAAAGGCAGTTCCAGGGGCTAGAGCGATAGCACAGTGGGTAGGGCGTTTGCCTTACACGCGGCCAACCCGGGTTCGATTCCCAACATCCCAATATGGTCCCCTGAGCAGCGCCAGGAGTAATTCCTGAGTGCAGAGCCAGGAGTAACCCCTGAGCATTGCCAGGTGTGACCCAAAAATCCAAAAAATAAATAAAAAGCCAGTACCATACTAGATCTAGCAATGAAATATATTTATAAATTTTTGCAAAAGTGGATCCGTTTTTTTGGTTTGAATATAACAGCAGGAAAAATTATAGCAGTCCGAAACAGACAAGCCTGTGTTATTATGAATACTCTGCCGCTTCCTTCTGGAATATCCCGGGAAACGCATTTGCAGTTAGACTTGTTTTCCTGTCATTGTGAATTTAAATTTTGGAATTGGGGCTTGGTGGTAGGAAGCGCTGCTCCCAGGAGGCCCCAAACCCCCGTTTGTCCAGGAGTTGAGACCGAGGAATGCATTTTTAATTGCCCCTCTACGCCTTGGTTCTAGTTCCTTTCTCCAAGTTGAATTAACATTCTTCCTCTTGGTTTTGTTTCAGTTGGTTCTCTGAAGCATAATCTCAGTACCTTTTAACGCGGATCGTCAAATTTGATAAAACACGTGTCATTTTCTTTGGTAAGAGAAAAGCAGGTCTTAATGTCTGCCAGAACGTGATTTCTATGCCTTATTGGCTCCATTAAACTTTTCAAAAACTAAAAAAAAAAAAAAAAAAAAAAAAAAAAAAAAAAAAAAAAAAAATCTGAGTCAGCATTCTGTAGATTCCTTCCCAAGAATTCTGCAAGACTGGCTCCAAGACCGTGAAAGGGCCCCCAACTCCAACATTAACCCAAAGAAAAGTTATGTTTCCAGGGTTCCTGAAGGTCGTATCATTGCTTTTTGACCTTTTGGCTAAGATCAAGTGCCAGAAGTCTTATCACGAGGACTTTATAAACACATTGGAGTTTTTTGTTTGGGGCTAAGCCCAGCAGTGCTCAGGCTCTGTGTTTGACTCTGTAGTCTGGAATCACATCTGGTGGGACTCCAGGGACCCTCTGGGGGCTGGAGATCAAAAACCCAGCCTGGCAAAGCAACTACCCTAGCCACTGTCCAAGCTCTTCCGTCGGAAATTAAGATTTAATTTTCTTAAATCTGAAATAGTTAGGGAATCAGTTTGCTTATCTATAAATTCTCAATATGGAGAAGAACTAAACTAGCAAGAAATATTTGGTTGAGTTTTGTGTCTACTTCCTAGATTTAGTGCTGAGCGGCCAGGAAAGAAGGGGGGGGGATGGCAGGGGGGGCGGGGAGAGCCTGGAGAGTCTGGTTTACTTGTACTTTCTTGCCGGTCTCTTGTCATTTCTTGATTAGAAGCTTTCTACCACACCATGTAAAAATAATGCAGCTTGATGGTAGACTACAAGCCTTTCAGATTTATATGTTAGAGATAGCCGCATAATAACAGCCGTGGGACTGGACGGGCTGGATCCAAAGCTCACTCTGGGATTGGAGAAGGGTGTGGTCTGGCTGAAGGAACCTTTGTAAGTCATTTTCAACTGTAAAAGTGATACCTGTTTCATATCCCTGGGATGTTTTGAAGATTCGGGGGAGATTAACACATGCCTCAAACACTTCGCTGCCTCAGTTTTCAGGTGTGAAGCTGTTGTAGCATCTACCTTAAAAGGGGCTGAGAATATGCAGCTAGACATGTGAGTTGCTTAGTATTCTCTGTAGCATATACTCTGCGATCAGATGCTAGTTAACACCTGGCACATGAACTCCATACATATTCTATGCGACAAAAAAAAAAAAAGTTTGCTCATGAGAAAAAGCTAGACTAGTCTGATTCTAGTTTAGAATCGCAGATGTCAGCACCCATTTGTTTAGCTTGATATGGGAGGACAGAGAAATATTTATAGATCTGTATGTATACACAGTTCGGTGTACTTCCGTACTCTAAAGGGCCCTAGAAGCCTCAGTATCCCAATGACAGGAACCAGAAGTACCATCTAGAATCGTGAATTACATGTCATTCTCTCGGAGAAGGGAAGAGTGGTCTGGGCCTAGAGAGTCAGGTAGAATTACGTGGTGGGAGGGAGCGTCTCCAGGGAGGGGACCTGAGGCATACCGCTGGGGATGCTGACAGGCTTTTTGCTCCAATTTCCAGTTGAGTGTTTACTCTGAGAGCTCATCCAGCTGTACACTTGAGTTGGATCTTTGGGAAAATGTATGAATCACCCACAGCCGTGACCATAGGGTCACACCAAACCACAGCTGCAGGCGGACTCAGAAACTAGACACGGAACAAAGGCCAAGCAACCGGGAGCACAAAGTGAAGGCAAGTCAGAGATCAGGCTGTCCCTTCTCCAAGTGTTGCTGTGTGAGCGTCAGTCAGTTTCACAGAATCCACAGTCTGGACCACCCTGGTTCGGCTTCCCCCTGTTTTAGATGAAGCAAAGCAGCTGGCAGTGGCCACCACACCCCTTCCTACCTGGCCTTCCTCCCACATGAGCCTGCCCCACTCTGACACTTCCACGCGCCCACAAATCCCACCCCCACCTTCCAAAGGCTCTCAAGCTAGTTTAAGGCTTAAACACCACCACCTAAGTTGCATTTAATGGCTTAGGTTGAAGGTTGAGGTGGTCAGTTATTGAAGCAGAGGAAAATAAGCATTTCCTGTTTCACAGAAGGAAGGGTAGATTAACATCATTAATAGTCCTCAGTGTCGGTAAGTAAGACCTTCTTGACTGACATCACTGCTTAATCCTGAGTGGTACTGGGGGCCTGGGGAGGTGGACAGGGGAGCTGGTCTGGGTTTCCATCTCCTTGCATATCTAAGCTAGCCCCAGTCTCCTCCAGGTCTTTCAACCCACTGAACAGGCAGGAAAAAGTGGGAAAACAATGAGTCAGGCTTACAATTAGTCCAATTTCTGAGAAATATCTACAGGCCAGAACAGAGCATATGCCCACATTTGAATGGAAGGGAGGAAGCTAGAAGCTTTCTTCCCTAGAGGAACCATGCCTTAAGGTAGCTTTATAAAACCAAGTCCTTCTGGGGGTGAGACATGATAAAGAACCATTTCCTTTACCCTGCCCCATTAAAGACAAAATAATGCAATAGCTCTTTCAAGAATAAGAATGAAGAATGGTAGGACACTGCCACACTATAACACCTAGACTCAGACTAGGTGGTTAGCAGCAGTTGCTGTAACCTCAACAAGTTATAGGAGATGGCAAACAAGAAGCTGTCTGGGCTTCTTCCAGGAAGTTGACTTGAACTTCATCTAGGACCAATCACAGATTTCTAGGAAACAGAATAGAGGTAGAGGAGTGGAGAAATGTGTTTTAAGTCCACAGATATATAAGATAGAAGCAACAGCATCCTTACATCCACAGCACTAGTGTCAGAGAAAGAACTCCACAAACATACTGGCTTACCAGTAACAGCTGGCAGAAGCTGATACCACCTGGGGTCTTTTTATAAAAACATGGTATATGGAGGAACCTCCAAGTTTCCTCTACTTACCTTCTTGTAAGAAGAAAGTGGAAGTTCTGAGAAAGGGCTGCCAGGCTTTACAATACCCCCACCTACTTACGACACCTTCTAGCCTCATTTGCTGCCTCCTCCAATCTGAGATTCTGAGTACATGGCACTATCAAGGCCACCATTTGCCTCCTGGATATACCTCAG